>NC_081165.1:27333603-27634853 GCF_012432095.1 Onychostoma macrolepis | reverse complement strand
GTATGTAAAGATGGGAAGATTAGCATACAAAGTCATAATGAGTCCATTGTGGAAAGCCAACAATGAGAACTTTGATTAGACGGCATGAACCCGGGCCGATGGACACGGACACTCAGCGGTTAAAACACTTCAGACGAGAAGCTGAAGGGATTTAGAAAGATGATCAAAGACACATTCCTCATGAAGAACATTGTGCTGCTACGGGCTCCGATCCATCAGGACACTTCAGAGATCACACACTCTGGATTCATCTGGTATAATAATTGTGTTATGTAATGCAATTTTGTTTCAGTGAAGATAACTGAAGGTCATCCATCACTTTCACTGAAGAACGTGTATTAATAACACTGTTTCTTTCAAGTTATATTGCAAACTAGAATTAAAACTAACTGGCACATCCAACCCGTGTTTGAATAGATGAATGTGAGATGAAATTACTGCATATTTCATCATCACATTGTGTATTTTACACCTGTTTGTCTCTGTAAATCAGGACTTAAACTCTTTCAGCTCTTACCACAATTCATAATGTTTTTGAACTTAAAATATACAGTTAATAGGGAGTTCAAAAGTCTGAGAGGAACACATTGAAAATCTGTTTAAACTTGGAAATAAAGTTTTTAGAGTTTGAAAAAAACAAGATTTTTTTTTTCATGTAAATTAAATCCTTACATGAAAAACCACTAAAAATCTGATTAAAAGAGAAAAATGCAAAATAAATAAATACTGCAAAAAAGCAGTTTCAACTCTTGCTTTTCAGCAGCACAGTTCAGAATATTTGTTTTTATTATTATTTTTATTTATTTACTTTTTTAAAACAATAATAATATATGCAAGGAAGTTCAAAAGTCTGAGAGCAACATACAATTCTATTTAAAGTTGCAAATGTTCAATTAAAAAAAACATTATGATGCAAAATGAAGGCGTTCAATTCTCCACTGTTTCAAAGTCACTAATCAAACATAAAAACTTTATTATAATATATATATATATATATATTTTCTCTTTTGAGCAGGTAACTCTTTTTTTATGCAAGTAAAGAATGTGAAATGTTTGCATGTGCCAAATACAGAATCCCTTATTATGCCCTATTTATTATAACACATGAATAAAATTGCATTAAAGAAATTCAATGCAAAAAAGCATTTTCTCAGACCTTTGAACCCCACTAAATCTATTTAAGAATTTTAAAATATTCTTTCTTATGTGCCTCAAGAGTGATATTATCATAAATATGCATATGTTACAACATAGGCTACCACAACATATTTTTGTGAAAACTCACATTTGTTGACATTTGGTGAGCACAAAAATCTCTTCATCTCTTCACACCTATCACGAGACAAACATTCAGCTGATTTATTGACTGATCATCAACTCTGGCACTTTGCTTTGACATTTCAGAAAACAAAGTATAATATCATCTTCCTCTCATTAAATAACTCTCTTTTAAATATAAAAAAACACACTTGCATCTGGTTTTCATTTGGATAATTAGCATAAAATTGTCTCTAATAAATGACCTCGTAGTCATAAAAACCTAAGTTGCACTTTCTCGGAAAGTTTGCATCATTTGTTTCCACGATTAGTAGTGGTTTCATTAGAATCACATTCACATGCAGATTTGGGTTTGAGTTTATAAAATGATTCACAAAATGATTTGTAATCAAGTCTAATCTGCCCAAAAACTAAAAACAGCATCAGCATATTTACAATCTTTGAATATATCTGATCATATCAGTGCAAAACGCAAAAGATTAGTTGAAGCAAACTGTGTGTTCATTAATAATCTCACACATATTCTGTCCTCCCGCGTGGAGAGCGTTCTGGACGCGTCATCTGAGCTCTGTTTAGCGCTATAGATTGGTGTAGCGAACACCTTTCGTCTTGCATAAACAAGCAAGAAGTGACCAACAACAAACCAGCCGCCAAATGCAAAAACCCAGCCGCCCAGCCGAGGAAAAGCGCATCTCCGAACTCCCACCGAGGAACCACGCTCGGCACGCTTTCATCGAAGAACCGGAGAACCGTCAGATGTGCCACATACGAGACAGGCACGAGACCGAGGACACCTGCGACGATGCTAAAGATCCCGCCGAGCATCTTCAAGGTCCTTTTGGCTTCGAAGCTCTCCGTGCGTCTGCAGCCGTTCACCAGGTTGATGCCCGGGATGGCGAATAACAGACCCATCAAACCCGTCGCCACAGCGGTGCACATCAGGATTCGGGCCAGTCGGATGTCCGATGGGAGACCCAGCAGAGTGTTGTACGGGATGCATTCGGTCATCCCAAAATCCTGGACCACGCAGGTTTCCCACAATCCCAGCTGGAAGCTCTCGGTGGGCAGGAGCTCGGTGGAAAGTGTGAGCCATTGCGGCATCATGAGTGTGACCAGCGAACACAAGCAGGCGAACAGCGAGAAAAACAGACCCAGCAGCTCCAGAGTCCATAATCCAGGGTCCATGACCACTGCTCTCCTCCTCCTCCTCCCTGTCTACTAGTTAGTAGACTGAGAAGCGCAGAGAGCTGACAGCAGTCTGCGGCGATATAGAGCCGCGCGTCATCTCGGGATGGGTGGGCAGAAGACGCAAACAACAGCAGCATTCACCAAGTTACTTCAAAAAATTACAATATGGCATTAACTTTCTCACAATTCTGACTTTTTTTGAACTGCTTGACACAAACTTGCAATTCTGACTTTTTTTTAACTGTCTGATACAAACTTGCAATTCTGCAATTTTGCAATTTTCTCAGAATTACGTGATATGAACTCGCAATTGCGAGTTAAGTCAGAATTGTGAGATGTAAACTCACAATTGCGAGAAAAACATCAAAATTGTGAGTTTATATATCTCGCAATTCTGACTTTATTTTTCGCAATTGAGATTGTATCTCATAATTCTGAGGGGAAAAAAGTCAGAATTGTGAGATAAAAAGTCGCAATTACCTTTTTTAATTTTTTATTCAGTGGCGGAAATGGGCTTCCGTACTATGGAGCCCCTTAAAGGACATGTTGGTGGGAAAAAATAATTTAAGGGGCTCCGTATATCTCACAATTGCGAGAAAAACGTAAAAATTGTGAGTTTATATATCTCGCAATTCTGACTTTATTTTTCGCAATTGAGATTGTATCTCACAATTCTGAGAAAAAAAAAAGTCAGAATTGTGAGATAAAAAGTCGCAATTACATTTTTTAAATTTTTTATTCAGTGGCGGAAACGGGCTTCCGTACCTTACTCCCTAAAATTTAGCTAATTACTTTTTTTATGGAAAGTAATGCATTGCTACTTTTACGTTACTTTTTCTCATTTCTAATTTTTCTCTCTTCAGAAACAAAAAAAAAAAAAAAGAAACACAAAAGTTGTTTATTTAAAGTCATTTTTGCGAGAAAAACACACCCAGCAGCTCCAGAGTCTATAATCCAGGGTCCATGACCACTGCTCTCCTCCTCCTCCCTGTCTAGGCTACTAGTTAGTAGACTGAGAAGTGCAGAGAGCTGACAGCAGTCTGCGACGAAATAAGAGACGCAAACAACAGCAGCATTCGCACACACCCAGTGCTTTAAGTGGAAAAAAAGAAGTGCTACCCTGTCTGATTTTACTACCTCCCATTAAAAGAGTTGGTAGCGACATTTGTCCTAAATGTAATTTGTGTAAAGGTACTTTCTTTCATTGTGTAGCCTATGGGATTGTGAAGAGATCCTGAAATTCTGGAAAGGAGTTCAGAGTATGATAGATAAAATAATCAGTCACTATCCCTCTCGAACCAAAAATTTTATATTACATCTATATCCTAGTAATCTAAAATTGAGAAGAAGAGAATGTATATTTGTCTATATGTGCATTGTACAATTGTACATTGGAAAAAGCACCAAGTATAGAGAGGTGGCTTAAGGAACTGGCAATGAATATGTTGCTGGAGAAAATAATATATAGGCCTATTATCAAAGGCAGATGTAAGGTTTTTGAAGATGCTTGGAACACTTTTATACACTTGATGAGATAATAGAAGATATAGGAGAACAATGTTGGAAATGTTTTGTAATAGGAGGCCTTTATTTATTTAATTTTATTGTATAGTTTGATTATTTTTTATTTATGTGTATGTATGTATTTGTGTTGTGTATGTATATATAGGTATATATTGTTTTTTTGTTGTTGTTGTTGTAACCTGTTGACTGTTGCTTGTGAATGAATAAGAGCATTTATGTTGAAAGTTTGTGCTTTTGTTATTTTTTTGTTATGTAGAGTTAAAAGCAATAAAGATATTAAAAACAAAGAGTTGGTAGCATAATTCAACAGCGAAAAATGCTACTTCAGATTTATCAGATTTTGCTTCCAGCATGATATTAATGTGACGTGAGGCTTTATTAACATGCACACCTACCCCAAACCTAAACCTACCCTTACAGTATTAAAAATACACTGTTGGTAGCATAATCTGATAGGTAGCATTATTTGTTAGAACACTGTTACCCCCTTCTTTTAATTAATTTATTCATTTAAATATTAATTTAATATTCATTTAATAATTAATTTTCATAATTCACAATGTATAGTGTCACAATCAATCAATAATTAAATTAGTCAATTTAAATGAAATTGTCAAATTCAATTTTTATTTTTTTGTTTATATAATATATGTACTGTGTATATTTATTGTGTATATATAAATACACACACATGCATGGATATATTTATGAAAAATATGCTATGTTTATATATTAAATCTATTTATATATATAATATAATATAAATATATACATGTAAATATTTTCAAAATATATACTGAATGTGTGTGAATTTATATATACATAATAAATATACACAGTACTCAAACATATATTATGTAAATAAAAACTTTTATTTTGGATGCGATTAATCGTTTGACAGCACTAAATTAAATAAATGTTTTCAGTACAAATAAGCAGAAGTCAAGCTGCGATACCAAACAGGACCACAAGGAGACGCCAAAGACCACTAAACCGCCTGCCTGTACTACTGCGGATCCATTCAGAATCACTAAACCACTGACCACCATATAATCTAAAACACCTTCAGCCAGCATCCATTATAAAACACTCTTGCTTTTAACCCTCTGGGGTCTGAGGTGATTTTGGGGCCCTTGAGATTGTTTTGACATTCAATCACATTTGTGCTTATTTCAGCTACTTATAACATACTATTGGCCAACATGTAATTTTTTTGTATTCAGCACAAACTGTGATACAATAATATGTGAGCAAGATGGATGTACATGGTTGCATTTTTTTAGAAAAAAAAAAAAAGATTATACGTGGTTAGTAAGTTTTGGGGGAAAAGATGTAGCTGAAATAAGGCCATAAAAACTAAGCATCATGTTTACACATTGCACACAACGCCTCTGCACTTACTCCCCATTTCTCTCAACATGCGGACAGGAGAGCTCTCAGTCAATAAATGGGAAAACAAAGTAACTGGTGTGACATATTTGAAAAAGTAACTCAGATATTTTCTTGTTAATTAAAAAGTAACGTGTTACTTTACTAGTTACTTTGGGAAAGTAATCTGATTACATAACTCACGTTACTTGTAATGCATTACCCTCAACACTGCTCGCAAACACACACTCGTTCAGAGAGAGTTCGATTCACGGCCAGTGTTGGGGTGTAACTACTTATGTACCGGAATTGTGCGATTTAATTGCAAAATAAATGTAATTGTAAGTAGTTACAGTTACTGAGAAAAAAAAAGTGTAATTAAATTACAGTTAGGCCTACACTCTCAGAAACAAAGGTACAAAAGCTGTCACTGGGGTGGTACCTTTTCAAAAGGTACACTTGTGTACCTGTTAGGTTCAAATATGTACACTTTAAATACTAATATGTATCTTTAAGGTTCCAAAATGGACTCTTTAGGTACAAACATGTACCTTTTGAAAAGGTACCGCCCCAGTGACAGCTTTGTACCTTTATTTCTGAGAGTGTACTTATGAAAATGTTAAGGACTACAAAGGGGGTTACATCTGAATTTTTTCTCACACACACACACACACACACACACACACACACACACAGATAGATTTAATTGATTTCTATCCTAAATTGCAGTGACTGCTCTAAAATATGAGACACCATTGTTTCAGGAGTTTAGGACACAGAATTGAACACATGCTTATTTAATAACTGTTATATTTCCTATTTGGGTTTATCTATATGCTTTAATTTTTATTTAAGATTAACTGTTCTTTTTCCAAGGCATTGTTAGATTGTTGCAGTGTTTCCTGTCATAGTTATGCAAATATTTGATTTCAAAACCATTCACAGCTATTAAACTATTTCTTGTTACGATTTTAAATCTGTATTGCACCTCAGAACAACCTCAAAGTAAAAAGAGGTGCTAAAGTCTATGCTTCAAATGAAATTATAATGATCTAAATTCAAGTGATGAAGGATTTTTGAAAGTCTGATAGTAATCCGTGTTGAGTTCTACTGTAAGGTTAACCCTGCCTGCTTTAAATGTTTCAAAATGATAAACAGTTAAAAACATTAGAAATTTAGAAAAGTACAATACAAGAAGAACATCTTAATGTTGGCTCTCCATCACTCTCCGGAATAAAATGATACTGTAAATGTCTTCGACGTAACAGTCAAAAGCATAGGATGCTGTAATGCTTACCAAAAGTCTGAACACTGAACTATCGCATGTGTCAGGTGTTACAAGTTCTCAAGTTCTTGTAATTATGAGTTCAAAGATGTGAACGATTTATACAAGGTGGTATCTCGTAATTAAGGTGATTACGACATGGCGTGAACGCACCTTTTGTTTCGTATCACAATTGATTCACATGGGCAGAGTGAGAGCGTGAGACAGAGCCTGGAAGCATGTCCCACGCCAAATGCATGAACCACATACAGTATATATATTATATGTGTGTGTGTGTGTGTGTGTGTGTGTGTGTGTATTATATGCCAGTAGTGTTTGGGAACTGCACATGAAAGCTGAAGTTTGAGAAGGAAAAATACTTTCAGATAAAACTCTCCCACGCTGCTCAGACAATGGTTCACATGTTCAAAAGACTTGAATTAGGTCTTTCATTTAGTTTAGAAGAAGGCTTGATGACTTTCAGTTAACTCAGGATCACAAAGAGGTCAGGAACTTCAAACAACTGACCATGGTAACTTTTCCTCCAAATTACCAGACTACGGAGATGTATAATAAACTGCTGTGTAATAAAAATATATAAAAAGGGATTTAGAAATCTTTCAAACAAGGGCGTAGATTTTAGTGTGTAGTCCTTTCTACATTGTCCCTAGAAATAATTTTGATCAAACAATGAAATATATGTGTATGTAACCACTGTTGCCGCATCTCAAACAGGTCACACCATTGATATTACCTGAGAAGTTAAAGAAATACACTAATGCATGTGTGGAGTATAAGAACATATAAGAGCCGAAGTGTTTGAAAGATATGAGCTGAATGATAACGTTTAGCTTCTTTAACTTTCATCATACTTTTTTTCTTAATTCAGTTTATGTCATAAAACTAGCGAGCCAAGCCAGTAGTAATGCTGACGCTGATTAAACTAAAGAAATAATTAGAATTAGAATTAGCTCAATTTTGCAGTTTTAGAGGTGATTGTTAGTTCCCAGCATGCTTTGCATATGGCTGGATATGGAGAGTAAATTTTGAAATTAAATGCTATTTTATGTGTTTTTAAGAATTTCTGTTATGTTGAAGTTTTCCATTGTGCAGAAGAGTATAGAGTTAAATATAAAACATTAACCCTTGTTCAGTGAGCAGCTTTGCTTGTGCTAGTGCAGTATTATACCAGTATTTCTCAAGTATTTTCCTACTTGAGCTGTCTGGCTGTATACAGTCTTTTAAATGTATAAAATAACTCAAAGTCAAATACAAACAGGCCTCACTCAGAATCACAGACTTTTGAGAATCAACTTAAAATAAATGAGCATATTTCACTAATTATATGAAATTCATTGTGTTATAGATTAATTAATTCAGGAGATTTTACATGATTTATTCAGGTGGATTCCATAAATAAAAAAAAAAAAAAATCAAGTCTTAAAAAAAAAATTGAGGAAATCCGTTGCCTTAAAATTATTAAGTAAAAAAAAAAAAAAAAAAAAGTTAAGTGAACTTGACAATTCACTTAAATTATTTTTTAAAATTATTATTTACTAAATAATTTTAAGGCATCGGGTTTCCTCAATTTTTTTTAAGTTAAGTCAACTTATCACTTTTTACAGTCCAGAAAAGTAACCTAATGAATGAATAAATGAATCTAATTTCTGGTTTCTTCTAAAATGTGTGTATTTGACATTACATCTAATCCACTACATCTGCGATAAATTATAAATCGATTAATCAAACTCGCTTTGCTGTGTCTGGTTTGCTCGTGTTCAAACTCCTCTGACTGTAAACTCAAATCTCTGGTGAAACACATTACTGAGAAAGTGAAAGTGACGGTAAAACAGACAGAGGAGAGGAGAAAACTCGCGGAAACAGCTCGAGTATGCAACATTTATTTTTCTCTTGAATATGTAGAATGTCATTAAACTCAATTGTGCGTTTATTAATGAACTACAACATTTCCAGCGATGTGAATCACGCCACACACGATAATCAGATTCCTCATTACTTAAGTTTAGAACAATGAGAGTGAATACTTATGCAAACCTATGACATCTAAAAATCGCAAAACTGAAACTAAGTAAACGTGTTGTGTTGTTAAATCTATTTAAAAGTCAGTTTCTGGCTCTGTTTTTAACAGACAGGTTCCTGTTTTTGTGCTCAGTATACAGGATCCATTTAAAGGTGTGACACACTGTAAAAACTGCTGTCTCAACCCAACATTTGAGCCCGGTCTCATGAAAATGCGTACGCCAAATAAAAACGCAAACTTGTGGTATTGATACCCAAAAATGGACTGTGGCGTGCATATATTACGCAGTTTTGGCTTGCATATGATACGCATCTACCCCACAACCCTAATCCTACCCATTGCGTAGCATATACACGCCAAAGTCAATTTTTGCATGTTGTACAAAGGTCAGAACCAAAAGATTTGGCTCCATTTCAATTTATGAATTCTAATTGGCCACAACCAGTCTTGGAAGTAACGCGAGTTATGTAATCAGATTACTTTTTTTCAAGTAACTACCCTGCTGAAAAAAACAAAACAATAGAACTCTGCCCAAAACACAATAGAAAATGTAATGGTTTTAATGGTTATAATGGTTATAATGGGAATTGTGTTGTTTTAATGGAAACTATAATGGTGTCTACTGGTATGTGATGGATTCTATTGGTGGGATGTTAAATCCTGTTGGAAAAATGTCCAAAACACACTACAAAAAGGAATATTGTATTGGTTTTACTGGAAAAAGCTAATGGTTTATAATGGTATTTTAATGGAAACCATTGGAATTTCTGTGATGGTTTCTATTGGTTTTTTTTTAGTAGGGTAGTAAAGTAACGCATTACTTTTTAGTTTACAAGAAAATATCTGAGTTACTTTTTCAAATAAGTAACTCTAGTTACTTTGTTTTCCCATGTATTGACTGGCAGCTCTCGTGTCGCCATGTTGAGAGAAATCAGGAGTAAGTGCAGAGCGTTGTGTGTAAACATGTAGTTCTAGACTAAACGTGAACATGCGTTAATTCATCTCACTTGCACAAAAAGATTGAGTATTTATCAAAACGCCTGTTCTTGTGTGTTCAGCATGGCTACAGTAGGAGTGGATATGATTGAAACAGCAGCTCTAGGGAGATCCTTCCAGCTGGGGATGCTGTACGACTGCAGGAAAGATGCTCTCATTCCAGGTACCGTACCATAATGCAACATTTCATCTCACCCTGATTTGCTGAAGACTCCCAAAATGTGAAAATTGAAAAGATAGCAGACAAAATTAATTTTTGAAAATCTATTTGGGCAAAATACAAATCTGACTTAAGTGGAATGCATCATCGTTTCAGCTATTTAAACTGAAACTCTGTTATGATGCTTGATGTTGCAAACTACTATTTCATATAATACATTTTAAAATTATTACTGTAATCAAACACACAGGTTAGAAGTGCAAACACTTTTACAGTTTACCTCACTTTGTATTCTTCTTGTTATTTACCTATAGCGCTATCACAATTGAATCTCACACAATCACAGGAATCAGTATTTCTTGCAGCTAAAATGAACATTCTGGAGGGAAAGGTGCTATTTATAAAGTCACTTGTTTTGTTCAGGACTGAATTTTGAATGAATTAATTGACTAAAAGATTCACTCTCTTACAAAGACCATTGCTTGTTTTGCTCCTGAATGAATCCATGTTGTTGAAAGAATCTTTTCATTTAAACATTCACAGATATTATATATACACTGTAAAAAAATGAATGTCATTTTAACTGTAGAATATTGTAAAAACACTACGAAAAAAAAAAGAAGTTAACAGATTAAGAGTAATTTCCTGTACTATAAACAGGGAAAAACTGTAAAAGATCTAAACAGACATTTAATGTAATTTTACAGTAAAATGCTGTTAATTGTACAGATTTTATTAGTAAAAAAGAACAAATCAATGTATCTGTAAACTGACATTCCCAGAATTCTCTGCGTCCACATTTAAAAGTATTTTAGTTAAATAATCATGTTTCTTAATAGTGTTTGTTATCAGTTATGTACTTCAGGGTTTTATATTACATCTTCTGTTGTTTGATGAACTTTCATTGCTTTATTTAAAAGTCGTGTGTTACTATGATGGTGTTTTGCGTTTTTGGGAACGACTCTGTCTACCTTCTCTATATTAGTATATACTTCAGCTTGTGGAAAAGCCACTTGTGATGAACTTTGTGCATGTGGCTCACGATTTCCAGATTCGCTCGGTGCATCGGCATAAAAAGTCAACGATGCGATGCATCGGTTTAAAAAGTGTGCGTCGGATACAAATTGGCATTTGTATCGCGATGCATCATTTCTAACATATTTGCATTGGTAAAACTGATTTATTTTCATATAATTATTAGTATATGCGCTATACTTTTATTATTTAGAAAGTAACCAATAGATTGATTTCTCTAAACTGTTTCTCAAGAGCGTTCTTTCAGCACCACTGCTGCTACATGCATATATATATGTACTGTATATATAACATATCACAACACTACGGAGACCGAGGCGTGTCAAGTCATTTCATTCGCGTTCTGTTCTGACGCGCATTTTGAGCGTGCTGTGCACACCTGAAGCGTGCGCACATTAAAAAGCCTCTCAAACAGCCCCCTCATCCCGAACTGGTAGTTGTTTCAGAAAGATTGTTGACTTCTACCGTATTGACCACCCTGTTTATAAGACGACCCCCCTTTTTCAAGATGTAAATCTGGGAAAGGCTTTTTGAAAACTAAATCTTGTGTTTAATTAAGAAAAAAAAAATTCTTAAATTATTTTCATATTGCATATTTTTTTCCTATTTTAATTTTTGTGTTGAATGTATGGTTTGTTAGGATCGGACAATATTTGGCCGAGATACAACTATTTGAAAATCTGGAATCTGAGGGTGCAAAAAAATCTAAATATTGAGAAAATCACCTTTAAAGTTGTCCAAATGAAGTTCTTAGCAATGCATATTACTAATCAAAAATTAAGTTTTGATATATTTACAGTAAGAAATTTACAAAATATCTTCATGGAACATGATCTTTATTTAATATCCTAATGATTTTTGGCATAAAATAAAAATCGACAATTTTGACCCATACAATGTATTGTTGGCTATTGCTACAAATATACCCCAGCGACTTAAGACTGGTTTTGTGGTCCAGGGTCACATATATGAAAACTTTGCACTATTTGTGACCGCATCACACCATCAACAGTCACTGATGCTCATTTCACTGGAAACATCTGATTGCTTCATTACTAAATCACTTTATGCCTGAATGGACCTAAAGTGTAATCAGTCGCAATTCTTCTTTTTTTTGCAGGAATCACACTGTGGGATCCAGATAAGGTCCAGCAGAGTTTACGAATCCGTCCCCAAATTAACGCCGATTTCAAAGTCACGGCTTCAGACTCCATTGAGGACAAATCAACCTTACTGAACATTGACAGCTCCCTGAAACTGAGTCTTTTAGGTGGACTGGTCAAAGTCACAGGAGCAGCCAAATATCTCAATGACACCAAGAAGTCTTTCAGACAGCAGAGACTGACTCTACATTATCATACAACCTGCAGGTTTGAAGAACTGACCATGAATCACTTGGCACCTGAAAATATCATTAATCAGGACGTGTTTGATAATGACACAGCGACACACGTGGTGACAGCAGTGCTGTATGGAGCGGACGCCTGCTTCGTGTTTGATAGAGAAGTTTCAGCAGATGAGAACAAAAATACAGTAGAAGGAGAAGCAAAACTGGCCCTTGAGAAACTCAGATTCATTTCAGTAGATGCGAACGCCAGTCTGAAGATGAATGACGCTCAGAAGAATGCAGTCCAGGAATTCACATGCACGTTTTATGGCGATTTCCAGTTACCGTCAAACCCGACCTCTTTTGAAGATGCTCTGAAGGTTTTCTCTGATCTTCCAAAACTTCTGGCAGAAAAGAAAGAGCTTGTCGTTCCCGTGAGAGTTTGGCTTTATCCTCTGGACAAACTTCACTCAAGAGCTTCAAAACTTCAGAAGGACATCGACATGGATCTAATCACTGCAATAGAATCAGTGATTGAGAGTCTAAATACAGCTGAGATGAGATGCAGTGATCTTCTGAAGGACTCACCTGCTCTGACTTTTACTGTATTTCATGATAAAATTCTGCAAATGAAGCAAAACTGTTACAAGTACAAACTGAAGCTCATGAAGAGACTCGGCTCTCTGCTGCCAAACATCCGTGGAGACGTGATGAAGGAAACGGCACTGAACGAACTTCTACAAGAACATGAGGAATCTCCTTTCAGAAGATCTGACTTTGCAGAATGGCTGAAAGAGAGAGAAAGAGAGTCTGATATCATTAAATCAATCCTCCGACAGCTGAAGGATGCTGGTGCACAAGCAGAAGTCAACATAGATCTGATATTAATGGATCTGGAAGTTGAAAATCTGGTCTGTTTCACGTTCACGTCATTGGACTGGACAGATGTGCTGCTGCTTCAACAAAAGGCCTGTTTGAGTCCTTCAGCAAAAGAAAGAAATAATGAGAACCGCCCTGATACAAAGCAAAAGTCTTGGCTCAGTCCTGAGATCCAAAAGACCATGAGGAGCAACTTAAAGACATTTAAGAACTTGATTGATTCAAAAGATCGTAAACCAGCCAGGTTCATTGTGTCCTCGAGAGAAATGGAGAATAATCCAGGTTCCTGTATTCTGCTGTATGAAAGTGAATGTGACGAAGCTGTTTGTTTAATTCCTCCATCACAGCCTGCCTGTCCAGTCACTGAAGAGATCAATGAAAACACTGTCGTTGTGAAGGTTCCTCCAGCATGTCCTGCTACAGTAGAGCTCAGATTACAGTATAAATCTCAGCATGCCTCAGTCTGGACGTCTAAACCAGTGATGAAGGATCAACACACAGTTACTCTGACTGATCTGGGAGCAGGAACTAAATATGAGATCAAATGTGCAGCGGTGGGGAAACTCAACTACACCGTATACAGTGACGTCACTGAAGTTACCACAGAGGTATGTATGATGATCCTTCAGCAAAAAGTAGTTGAGAATGTGTGCCTTATCTTGGTTATTTGCAACATGTTCATTTGTATAAAATGGTTCTTTTAGGTAAGGAGGTGTACTGTTATTATTATTGGTGAGTCATATATTTTTCCTACCTATAAGTTGTTGCTAAACATGGTTCATTTTTGAAATTAAATGATGATAAAACCGAGGTCATAGTGTTTGGCCCACTGGCTCAATGCTTATTCTACCCCCTTTTCTGGTTTAATTACAACTGGTGTCAAAAATGTAGGGTTTGTTTTGGGCTCCTTTTTATAGACGGCTGATTTTGAGAAAGCAATAATGATGATTTGTTGTTTTATTTTCATGAATGAATTACTGTAATTCTCTCTATTTTGGAACTGATAACAGAGGAAGCATTAACCTTTATGTGGCTCAAAAATCATTTTAATATTCCATAATTCCAAAAGAACTTCTTTAAATAAAAATGATAAACCATTGAAGTGTCCATTAATGAAACCAGTCCTAAATATTAACAGCTCTGACCACCTGTGCACTGTTGAAGACAAACATTCACATACTTAACTTTATATTTTATATCCAATGAACACATTTATAAAAACTTGTTTGTTGTTTTTGTCTTCTTATGGCCATTTGAAACAGATGACTCTTCTGCAGGACGAAGTGAAGTGATCAGAAGGTGGGACAGTCCTGTTATATTTTACAGTTATGTGTGAATATGTTGAAGACGGCCCTGTTTTACCAAATTTGGCATGCTTCCTTAATTTGCTACTCAAGTTCATCAAGTTTTCTGAAGCTTTTATGATGCACTTAAAATATACAGGTACATTTTGAAAGAGTCAATGTGTGACAGTCATTAGATCAGATGCAGATCACCAAAGAACTATTGATGATGCATGAAATAAACACGAGGGATCACGAAAGTTGGGTGATGTTTCCCTTCGCATTGGAAGTGTTACAAATGTTCTTTTTGCCTGGTGCCTTTAGAAAATATCAAAATTGAGGTGTGACCTCATTGTATATGTAAAGCATTTAAAAACTGAAAATGATTTTTTTTAAAGTGTGGTTATTGATGAGCAGTTCACTGGTTAATAAAATAAATCCAGAATCTGGTTTAAAATGAGAAAATGTTTAAATTGAGGAAAATTATTCTTTTTCTATCTTCTCCTGCAGAAGTCAGAATTTGAATGTATTGAAGAATCCTGATGTTTCCAGCAACAAGGTATTGTTATTGTTCATCAATATGAGCACACGTGTTTATAGAGATCTGTGTTTGTACATCTCAGTGTTTTAGTAACTTTAGATACTAAAGAAGTCTCCTGGATTAAACCTTAAAATAAGATATTTAAAGGGGTCATATGATGCTATTTTAAAGATCATTAGTTTGTGTATTTGGTGTAATAGAATATGCTGACATGCTTTAATGTTCAAAAAACACATTCTTTTTCAAATACTGTACATTACTGTAGTTCCTCCATGCCCCGCCTCTCTCAAACACGTCTTTGAGCTTTGTAACTCTGCAGATCGTATACATGCTCAAACAGCTACATAACACACTAAAGAAAAGGAAAACAAGAAATCGCATCATATGACCCCTTTAAGAGTGCCATTTAGCCTCTTAATGTGGAGTTTGTCTTTTTTATTGGAGCAGGTCAAGCCGTCTGTGATCAACCCAGAGAGCAGCACACAGAGCCAATCGTCAGGTAACCGATAATGACATGTGATTTAAATCATTAGAGATTGAGGTTTTGTTACAACCCTAAATTAATCATTGCATCACTATTTCACGACACTCATTGTTCCAGTCATCAGTTTTGAACACATACTCGGGTCATATGTGACCCTGGACCACAAAACCAGTCTTAAGTGTCAATTTTTTGAAATTGAGATTTATACATCATCTGAAAGCTGAATAAATAATCTTTCCATTGATGTATTGTTTGTTAGGATCTGACAATATTTGGCTGAAATACAACTATTTGAAAATCTGGAATCTGAGGGTGCAAAAAAAAAATCAAAATATTGAGAAAATCACCTTTAAAGTTGTCCAAATGAAGTTCTCAGCAATGCATATTACTAAGTTTTGATATATTTACGGTAAAAAATGTACAAAATATCTTCATGGAACATGATCTTTACTTAATATCCTAATGATTTTTGGCATAAAAGAAAAATGGATCATTTTGACTCATACAATGTATTGTTGGCTATTGCTACAAATATACCCCAGCGACTTAAGACTGGTTTTGTGCTCCAGGGTCACATATTAAGGAGTTTTCTAGAAACTAGGGAACATAAAACACTCACAATTTAACTAGAAGAACACTTCTGTATGTAAGATCAGATCAAGTCCATCAAATCCAACAAGTGTTATTATACCACAAGCAATAGCAATGGAAAATCACAGCTTCACAACATCGACCTGTGACGTTAAAAACCTCTTATCTCTTACTCATGAAAACAAAACACACGATCATAAGATTATAACAATGATTAATAATTAAAAGAGTTTGTTGAACTCTGCTCATGTAAACATAATAAAAGCATGTGATGTGATAGTTGTTGAACTGTGTTTATCTGTAGTATCAGTGTCCTCATCGAAGACGTTTAAACTGAGACTGAAGGAGGAGTTTCAGTATCTGAATGAAACCCCTGGAGAAAGACAAAACCTGAACGATGTCTTCATTGAACAACACATCACCGAGGACCCTGATTCTCACATCAGTGACAATAGACGGATCATGCGCAACAACATGTTCGAAGGCCAGCATATCAGGAGCGTTTTGATGAAGGGAGATGCCGGCGCTGGAAAAACCGTGACTGTGCAGAAGTTCGTCCTGGACTGGGCTGAAGAGAAATCAAACACTCATATCGATTATATATTTCCAATACCTTTTCAGAAGCTGAGCATTATCAGAGAGACGGTGAAGACGTGTAGCTTCGTGGAGCTTCTGCAGCAATGCTTCGAAAACACTGAAGATCTGAAACTCAACGACTCTGACAAGATCATGCTGGTCTTTGATGGACTCAACGAGTTTAAACTTCCTCTAGATTTCCAAAACACAAAGAAGATTACTGATATAAATGATCCAGCCTCAGTCTCTGATCTACTGGCAAACCTGATCATGAGAAATCTGCTTCCTAACGCTCAGATCTGGATCACCAGCAGACCAGCGGCAGCCAATCAGATTCCTGATGGATTCATTGATCGTGTGACAGAGATCCAGGGCTTTATTGATCTACAGAAGGAGGAATATTTCAGAAAGAGCATCAGTGATCAGAGAACGAGTGATAAAGTCATCAGTCGCATCCAGACATCACCACGCATCAAGAGCATGTGTTATTTACCAGATTACTGCAGAATCATCACAGCGATTCCTGAGAAGATGTTCAGAACAGACAGTGATGATTTCCCCAAGACCTTCACTCAGATGTACATCAGACTCCTGTTAGATCAGACTGAACTGATGCGAGAGAGAAGAGAGACCATCGTAGCTCTGGGGAGAATAGCGTTTCATCTGCTGGTGAATGGAAACTCTCTCTTCTGTTACGAACACTTAAAGAAATGTGGCATTAGAGATGAAAGCGATCTGATACGCTCATCGTTCATAAAGAAGATTGAAGACAAAAGCAAGCGTGAATTACTCTGTTTTGTGAATCGCAGAACACAGGAGTTTCTGGCAGCTTTATATGCGACTGAAGTCATTAATGTGAATAATAAGCTCCAGCTCGGAGATCTGTCCAGTCTGAAACTTGACCATGGAGTGACGTGCTTCACAAACTATAGACTTTGGGAAGTGATGGAAAATGCTTTAAAAAGTCAGATGGATCTTTTCTTCTGCTTTTTACTGGGTTTGTCGCTGGAGTCCAATCAGAGAGCTTTAAAAGACCTTCTGAAACGGAGAGAAAGTCACCCTTCATTCAGTCAAGAGGCAGTTAAAAACATTAAGGGGATGATTAATTCCTCTCCAGAAAATACAGACAAACGCAGTCTCCTGTTTGACGCTTTGAAAGAGCTGGACGAACGATATTTAATTCAGGAAATAAAAACACAGCTGAAATCTGGACTCAAACTATCTCCTGTTCAGTTTTCAGCTCTGGTGAATTTAGAAGAGTAGCTGGACGAGCTTAAGTCACATCGATCAGAGGATCTGATGGTGACGAAGGGGAACCAAGGATTGAGTGAATCATACACTGTAAAAAAAATTCAGTAGAATTTACGGTAAAAAAACAGCAGCTGTGGTTGCCGGAATTCTACTGTAAAAAATACGGTAACAACATTTTAGGTTTTACAGGTTTAACTTAAATTTACAGTTAAATACCGTAATTTCATTAACTGATGTAATGTTAATATACCAACCTATTGAAGTACTGAAATCTGTTTTGTACCATACACTGATAACCACCAAATGCAGGTGATGATGAGAGTCACATGATGAACCAAAGCCCATCACAAGCAGCTTTTAAATAATAACATATATAGAAGGTGCACAGTGTCATTCACACAAACACTAAACACCATCATGGCGAGACTCATTAAACTGAAATATGCTATAAACATTAATTTAACAACATTAGATGTAACATACAACCCTAATAAACATAACTGATAAGAAAAAAATGAGAAGCAGCATAGTTATTTTAAAGAAAAAACATCAAATTCAAACAAAATTTGAAATGCAACTTTTACAGGAACTTACCGTTAACCATTTAACAGGTTTTTACTGTGGCATTTTCACAGTTTTTTACCGTTAAAATCACGGTCATTTTTTTACAGTGTATATATGCAAAATTCAGTGTGATTAGATTAAGGATCTGCATGTAAACTTCTTAAGATTTCTCAAAAACAGATGTTTAAGCAATGCAGACCAATAGATTAATATACTATTTGAATTTTTTGTGTCAAAATATTTTTTAAATGTGGTTGCAATTATTTTTATGGCTAGTAAATCTAGCAATTTTTTCACTTTACATTGCTATTCTTGTTGTGGTAAAAAGTTACAGTAATAGATTTGCAGCACTGAAACAGTTATTTTACATAATTGTATGATCATTTAAAATAACACAGTATAACAGTATGTCCAAGGCTGCGTTCAGCCCCGACAAAACGATGCAAAACCCTGTTCTGATGATGCAAGAGTTGCAACTATTGCAGCTGAGAAGACCATTCTTTGTTCGGACTGTAATATGATCTATATGACTTTATTATTTTTATTGTGAGTATTAGGCTTATCATTATTGCTGATCACTGTTGTTGTGCTATGATATTGTAATATTTACCATTATATAATCAGAGGAGTATAGAAAAGTTTATGAAAGTGTCACTCCACAATACAATAGCAAAATATATAAATATGCATAGTATTTTTATGTTACATTAATCAGTGTTTAGCACACCTTTCTAAGGAAAGGATATGGACCAGAAGACATTGCAATTACATGATATTTTAGTTATTTAGACAGACCTAAAGAAGTTCCAGATCTATACTTGTGCTCTTATTATTTCACTTATTTTGCCTTTAATGTAAATAAACATGTGCAAACAATATACTTGCTCTTGTGAATTTATTTTGATGTTAATTTAATTTACTCACAAATTCCCACTGTATATAGCAGTATGTGTGTGTACACAACAGCCAAGATTTGTGTCAGCTTATATACAGCATCATGGGGCTGTCTTACATTTTTAATACCTTTTATTTTCTTTCTGATTTTTATGTAAAGCACTTAATCACCATTGTGTATGAAATTTGGTATATAGATATATGGAAGAATATTCCAGACTATATTCAAAAGGAATTGCAACTGTAGGGTGAAGTCAGCTACAATGGGCCAAATAAGGTTGTAGCATCATATCTCTTTAAATTTTTACAGAAAATCATAGTAACTGATCTTGCATTGTTGCTTCAGCACTTGTTGACATGTAACAATATTTTTTATTGGTCTGAGTTTTTTAAGGCGGGCAGGGCAGAAGTCAATAGAGTCATTCTACAGCTCAAGTCAGTCGAGTATTGATTCAGTTCAATTGCATATACGTGTGTAAAATTCATCAGTCATACATACAGTACATACAGTGTATATTTGCATATGCATGTATGTGCGAGTGTTATGACAAACTCCTGTTCTTCACTGCACCCTGGTTTTGCAAGATGTGTGTGTGTTTTGTATGTTTTGTGTGTAGAGCATTTTGAAAAAAACTGTATTAGTAAACAAGCAAAACACATTCTGAAGCGTTATGGTTTTAAGCAGTGTATTAGTAGTTAGTTAATGTGCTACACAGTCTGTAAAATAGGGCACAATCTACTATGTTGAAGGAATTCTCTGTATTGATTTTTCCACAGGTTTTTTTACCTGCATTTTTAATTATGCATTATATTTTGTGTTTTCGGGTTACAATGGATAACGGATAATACACTGGAAAATTACTAGCAGTGCAAGTTACTCAAAAAAGTAATTAATTACTAGTTACTAATTACATCTTCAATAGTGTAGTTAGATTACTGTACAAATTACTCTCTCCAAAAAGTATTTAATTACTTATTACTTTCTAAATCCTATATCAAAATTAATGAATGAAACAAGGATAGACAAATAAATAATAGATAACTACATAAATTATTCTGGTTACACTTTAGATTAGGGTAAATTCTCACTATTAACTAACTATTTATGAACTAACTACTTTTGCATCAATATACTCATAATTACTGCTTATTAATACTTAATAAAATAGTGGTTGACAATAAAATTTGAGAATTGGGTAGGATTAAGAATAAAGTCTTGCAGAATAAGACATTAATATGTGCTTTTTAAGTAATAATAAACAGCCAATATCCCAGTAATATTCATGCTAATAACCAACTAGTTAATAGTGAGAATTGGACACTAAAGTGTTACCAATATTCTTATTAACTTACCAAAGTATTTAAAATGAGAAGGGTGCATAAAAAGCATGCATTTTAAGGTTAGACTTCAAATTATTTTTTACTATTGTTATTAAACAATTGCAAATAGCAGTCAACTAATTCACGTGATGTGTGCACTACTACGCATCTTTGTTTTTCTCTTTTTCTGTAATTTAAATGGTATGTTCCTTTTTATCATTTGAGTCACTTATCAAAAGTTGCTAGCTAAAAGGTGCCAAATAAATTTTAAAAATAGCTAAATTTGTTGCTAGGTGCTTTTGGAAGAAAAAGTTGCTAGGGTGTCTCTGCGCAGACGTCGCGCCGCGCGGTGACGTTCACGCACGCACGCGCCCTGACGTCATCACTGTACGTCGCCGTCCTGCCGCATCAGTATATTCTGATGTTATGATGGATAAACACTACAAATCATCACTACAGCTTTAATTTATTACACAAACAGCGATATGGCGGAGGCAGAGGGTGAGATTCATCACATGCGCGTGTGTTTGTTTGATCGCAGTCATCGTGCACCTGCTCTGTATGACAGTCGTGTTATTATGGGGTCATTTGAGCGTATTTCATGTCTTTAATGTGTTTGGGTTTATTCCCGCATGTGTTTTTTAACATGTTTGTGCAGCACAGGTAGAAATACACCTGTGAAATCTGATCTGAGTGATATTTTTGTGAGGCCTCTGCGTGCGTCCGTTTCTATTGTGATGAATAAATATTACTGAACACCTACTATAATGTATTTCTTAAGATATACTGCAAAAAAGGGTACTGTGTTTTTGAACGTGTGCTATGGTTTCATTCAGTGGATTTGTTTTATATATTTATTTTTATGTAATTTTTTTTTTTTTTTACATTTAGTTTAGAAGTAATTCTAAACATGTAGTTAAAGTGTTTACTAAAAATGTTTTTTAAATTGTAAAAAAAATTGTGACTGTCAATGTGTGACTACATGCAGTACTACAGTATTTTATTAGGATATGGATTTCAGCAGCTGCATGATATTGCAGTATACTGTAATATTCACTGTGTTGCACACTATTTTTTTTACAGCTTAAAAACCATTTTAAATGAACGCTTCTGTTTATATGCCTGAAATTAGTTAAAATATAAAAATAAAAATTAATAAATTGAAAAAATATTAAAAATAAATAAAGATAAATTGTTCCTAGTGTATGTGAATATATTTTGAATTTTTATTTTAAATGTATTTTTTAGTGCATAGTGATGGAAGAGGTGAAACGATGCATGATATTGCAATACTGTATGCATTAATAATCACTGTGTTACACTCTGGTAGTTATGTGTTGCTTTTATTCATTTATTTTTACAGCTTAAAAGCCATTTAATGAATACTTCTGCTTACAAGGTTGAGATTAGTTTTAAATAAAAAAAAAAACAAATTACAATATAAAAATCATAAAAAAGAAAACCTAAAAATAAAGTATTCCTACTGTATATAAATGTTTTCTCATATTTTAGTTTTTTAAATATGTTTTAATGGACGTTAAAGCACATGGTGAAGCAAAATCATAATCAAGTTGATGCAAAATGTGAAAAGGTGGGGAAAAAAAGGTGCATAATATTGCAGTATACTGCAATTCATTTTAAATTAAATTAATAAATGAATAGAATATATATATATGAAATATAATTAGAAAGTAAAATAAATAATTTGTTCCTACTGTATATTAAAGTTTTCTCATATTTTCATTAGTTTTTATTTAGATATCATCAAAGTTTTAGCATACATGTTCCTTCTTTAATAGCGTTCAAAAGCATCCCAGGATGCACCGCATGAAGTTCGACAAGAGAATGTGTGTTTGGTAATATATTTACTGAAAATCTGGTTTATTCTCCTCAGGCATCAGCAGTGGCACTCCTACAGAGGAGATGAACGGCGCTGGGAACCTGATGGACTTCTTGGACGAGCCGTTCCCAGACGTTGGCACTTACGAGGACTTTCACACCATCGACTGGCTGAGAGAGAAATCCAGAGACACGGACAGACACCGGAAGGTGAACCGGACCGCCTGACACTGATGTGGTGCATTTGAATCATTAGTGCACTGGTTTATTTTGTGTGTCTTTGCAGATCACCAGTAAGAGTAAAGAGTCCATCTGGGAGTTCATTAAGAGTTTGCTGGACGCCTGGTCAGGATGGCTGGTGATGCTGCTGATTGGTCTGCTGTCAGGTGCAGAGACACGCCCACTCATGACATCACTGACCAGAAACACACCAATTAATTACATCACTGTCCAGAGGAACGCCTACTTGTAACATCACTGACCAGAGACACACCCACTCATGACACCACTGACCAGAAACACGCCCACTCATTACATAACTGACACAGAGACACGCCCATTATTGACACCACTGACCAGAGACACGCCCGCTATTGACATCAGTGGCAAGAGACACGCCCAGTCGTGACACCACTGACCAGAAACACACCAATAGGTTGTTTGCAATCACGTGATTCTGATGATGCAAAATGCAGCTGGAGGGCAGGAAGTGATTTTTCTCCATAGGAATCAGTAGCAGAAACTCAAAATTCCTGTGTTTTGCGTTGTTTAAGGACGCTTAAATCGGCCAAACCGAGAAAACACAAGGAGCTTTTATTGTGTACGACAATGTGTTGTTCATAAAAGGGGGAAAGTCAAGAAATTGACTGAAAAACATGAAAAAGTGGCTTGTAAAGCTGCGTCTGCGGTCGGGAGGAGCGAGTCGGATAATGCTCGTGTGCAAATGGTTAATATAATAAGATATAATAATATATTAAAATATTAATAAATATATAAATAGATTGGACTGCCACCTCTCGCGCATTCAGCGTGAGACGGTCAGAATTCACTATAAACGCCACACGATGTAAATAAGATTATTTGCAGTTGTAAGAGCTTCATATCACGGAACATCGTGGGATTGCGATAAATTGAAGTGAGTGACAGCTTTTTATATGAGTTATATATGAAATATATATATATTTTTTCAGTTATATATGAAAGCGCTATTTGCTCGCTTTCTAGGCTATAATCGATTCAGAATTTAAATAAGTTGTTTTAAGTGCTGCTAATAGGACCAACAGCCACATCCCAGATAGCAAAATACACCCGGGCCAGTTCTGGTTAGATTCTCGCCTGCCGGAGACTTACCCCTCGGCCCGACTCCGTCTGCTGCACTTGGGCCGGATGCCTGTGGACTCACTCACCAATCGGGCCAGATGTGGCGGCCGTTAGCGAGCCGACACTGCCGCATCTGAGCCGGAATCGACCCGACACTGAAGTGCACGGCGCGCCGGACGTGGCCGTTTAGCATTGAGTGAATTCTGACCGTCTCACGCTAAATGCGTGAGCGGTGGCGGTCCAATCTATTTATATATTAATTAATATTTTAATATATTATTATATCTTATTATATTAACCATTTGCACACACAAGCATTATCCGACTCGCTCCTCCCGACCGCAGACGCAGCTTTACAAGCCACTTTCCCCTGCGTTTTTCAGTCAGTTTCTTGACTTTCCCCCTTTTATGAACAACACATTGTCGTACACAATAAAAGCTCCTTGTGTTTTCTCGGTTTGGCCGATTTAAGCATCCTTAAACAACGCAAAACACAGGAATTTTGAGTTTCTGCTACTGATTCCTATGGAGAAAAATCACTTCCTGCCCTCCAGCTGCATTTCGCGTGTCATCAGTGACGTCATGTGCAAACAACCTATTACATCACTGTCTAGAGGCACGCCCACTTGTAACATCACTGATCAGAGACACACCCACTCATGACACCACTGACCAGTGACACACCCACTCATTACATAACTGACACAGAGACACGCCCATTATTGACACCACTGACCAGAGACACGCGCACTCGTGACACCACGGTTGTGGCTAGAAGGGATACAGCTCCGACCGGAAATGAACAATTAAATTAATTTTCTACCTATTAGATTGTGTTTTATTAACATCTACACCTACCCCTTACAAGAATGAAAAAATAGTAATTATTGTTGTACAGTGTGACAAAAATTACGCTGTGTTGATGTGCGCATGCCCAGTAGCGCCATACATATCCCTTCTAGCCTTAACCTGACACCACTGACCAGAGACACGCCCACTCATTACATAACTGACACAAAGACACGCCCACTCGACACCACTGACCAGAGACACGCCCACTATTGACATCAGTGACCAGAGACACGGCCACTTGTGACACCACTGACCAGAGACACGCCCACTATTGACATCGGGCTTGTTTGAGATGAGCAAAACCTGCGCAGAACCGATCACCGGTGATCACCGCGAGATGCATGCCGGTTAGAAAAGTGTCCGAGTTACGTCCGCCTTGCTCTGATGTCATGCTGACGTGTGCCAAAAACTCTCGCGACGGCAAGCCGGCTGTGTCGGATTGAGCAGTCGCGCGCAGTAGCTCTCCACCGACTGCTCTGATCAAAAGCATGATGGGAAACGACTGACTGACGACAGCTTAATGCTCATTGGTTCAGACAACCGTGATGCTGCGTTCTCTTCTAAAATGTTTTATTTTTTTAATCTGATTTCATGCTATTATGTATTTTTGTGCATGAATATTCCCAAACACTATGACAGTGCGACCTCTGTGTGAGATATGTGATTGTTGTCATAGTTTCTATAAAAATCTAAAATACATGTTTGAATTAAAATAAAAAATAATGATAAATACGCCTTTTGTATGGAATTAAATAGCAAGCACTTTGAGTGTCTTGTTCATCATTTTTATATTCATATAAAAGCAACAGAACTGAAATTATATCATGTTTATCAGAAGCACACCATGTGAGTGAGAATAACGCGATATCTGCCTTTGATCTCGTAGGTATCTGTTCTTCTTCGAGAGGGCAGAACTGTCCGTCTTGACTGCACTTATTTCACTCCTCCCCTCACTGCAGCCGCCTGCTCTCGCCTACATTTCAGGCGAGGCGAGGCGCATCTCAAACAAGCCTATTAATGGCCAGAGACACGCCCACTTGTGATACCACTGTCCAGAGGCACGCCCACTCATGACATCACTGACCAGAGACACGCCCACTCATGACACGACTGACCAGAACTCTTTCAGCATGTACCGTCTCTCCGGTCTGTCTCAGGCACGCTGGCTGGAGTGATCGATCTGGCTGTTGATTGGATGACGGATCTGAAGGAAGGCGTGTGTCTGTCTGCGCTCTGGTACAGTCACGAGCAGTGCTGCTGGACGTCCAATGAGACCACTTTCGCCGACAGAGACAAATGTCCTCAGTGGCAGAAATGGGCTGAACTGATGACGGGATACACTGAGGTACAGCAGAGTGATTAATAAATTTAAAAAAATTATTTTTATAAATATTTAATTATTATTATTGTAGTCACATTGATATATAATTAGATGATACACACACACACACACACACACACACACATATATATATATATATATATATATATATATATATATATTTTTTTTTAAATAGCATTTCAAATTGCATTCACAATTTTTATCAGAAAAATGCATCTTACATATAAAAAATGCACAAGATTTTCTATTAATATTTCTTATTTGTTTAATTTATTTATTTACAATTTGCCCTACAAACAATTTGTTTAATCGCAATCACAATTTTTATCTAAAAAATAAAATACATCTTAAAAAATCTAAATAATTTCTAATTAGTTTCTTTAAAATCTAAAAAGATTTTTAACTTTACAGTGAAATATATATTTCTTATTTGTTTAATATTTTTATTTAGTAAAAATAATAATAGGTATTATTATTATAGTCATATTGATATATAATAATCACAAAACATTTGTGAAGCCCTACAAACAAGCACAGCAAACCTGGAATTTTGTTTAAATTGGCATTTTAAATTACTATTGCAAATTTTATTCACATTTTTTCACACTCTGATGTCTGCGTGATTCTGTCATCAGGGCGCAGGTGTGTATGTGCTGAACTACTTCCTGTACGTGATGTGGGCGCTGTTCTTCTCCTTCCTGGCTGTGTCTCTGGTGCGAGTGTTCGCTCCATACGCCTGCGGATCAGGAATACCAGAGGTGCAGAAAACATAGCTAATATGTGACCCTGGAGCACAAAACCAGTCTTAAGCAGCACAGGTATATTTGTAGCAATAGCCAACAATACATTGTTTGGGTCAAAATTATACATTTTTCTTTTATGCCAAAAATCATTAGGATATTAAGTAAAGATCATGTTCCATGAAGATATTTTGTAAATTTTCTATCGTAAATATATCAAAACTTCATTTTTGATTAGTAATATGCATTGCTAAGAACTTCATTTGGACAACTTTAAAGGTGATTTTCTCAATATTTAGATTTTTTTGCACCCTCAGATTCCAGATTTTCAAATAGTTGTATCTCATTTCGAATGACTTATGACTGGTTTTGTGGTCCAGGATAACAAATAATATAATATAACTCTCAAAGAGGGCTGAGTGTGTGTGTGTCGTTCCAGATAAAGACGATCCTGAGCGGCTTCATCATCCGCGGGTATCTGGGCAAGTGGACGCTGCTCATAAAGACGGTGACGCTGGTGTTGGCCGTGTCGTCTGGCCTCAGTCTGGGGAAGGAAGGGCCGCTCGTGCACGTCGCCTGCTGCTGCGGGAACCTGTTCTGCAGCCTCTTCTCCAAATACAGCAAGAACGAGGGCAAACGCAGAGAGGTGCGCACATCTTCATGCTGGACGAGACGTGACTGATGTAAGACAGGAGTCAAGGGAATATGCTGAAATCTTCATACGTTTGTTTCAGGTTTTGTCGGCAGCTGCGGCCGCAGGAGTGTCGGTTGCATTCGGAGCTCCAATTGGAGGAGTTCTGTTCAGTCTGGAGGAGGTGCAAACACACACACACACTCTTTTCTTTTCAGTGTTTCTGTTTTGATGTCTTACACACCTATCTGTAAATTTGTATTAGTTATTAATTTTGGCTGAACAATTTTGGTTGCCGAACATTCAGTGCATCCCTAATATATTTATAAAATATTTAGAATGAACAAATCAAGTTTGTCAATGAAGCAAGTGACTCTTTCATAAAGATAGTCACTTGCTTTGTTTATGATTAAATCAGCCATTTGAACAAATCAAGTGAGCCAGTGATTCAGTGACTCGTTCATAAAGACAGTCACTTGCTCCATTTCCAAACTGAATCAGCAGTTTGAATGATTTGAGTGAGTCAATGACTCAATGACTCATTCATAAAGACAGTCACTTGCTTTGCTTCCGAAATGAAGTAGTGGTTTGAATGAATTGAGTAAATCAATGTTTCAGTGACTCGTTCATAAAGACAGTCGCTTGCTTCATTTCCAAACTGAATCAGCAGTTTGAATGAATTGAGTGAGTTAATGACTCAATGACTCATTCATAAAGACAGTCACTTGCTTTTCTTCCGAAATGAATCAGCAGTTTGAACAAATCGAGTGAGTCAATGATTCAGTGAGTCGTTCATACAGTCAGTTACTTGCTTAGTTTCTGAATGATTCAGCCCTAATCTAAATATCTTTTGTGTGTCTGCAGGTGAGTTATTATTTCCCTCTGAAGACGTTATGGCGGTCTTTCTTCGCGGCGCTGGTGGCGGCTTTTACGCTGCGCTCCATCAACCCGTTTGGCAACAATCGTCTGGTTCTGTTCTACGTAGAGTATCACACGCCGTGGTACATGGCCGAGCTGGTGCCATTCATCCTGCTGGGTGTGTTCGGGGGCCTCTGGGGGACGCTCTTCATCCGCTGCAACATCGCTTGGTGCCGGCGGCGCAAGACCACGCTGCTGGGCAAGTACCCGGTGCTGGAGGTGATCGTGGTGACGGGGATCACGGCCGTGCTGGCCTTCCCCAATCCCTACACGCGGCGCAGCACCAGCGAGCTGATCTCAGAGCTGTTCAACGACTGCGGCGCGCTCGAGTCCTCGCAGCTCTGCGACTACATCAACAACCCCAACATGACCCGGCCCGTGGACGACATCCCCGACAGACCCGCCGGCCCCGGCGTCTACAACGCCCTCTGGCAGCTCGCGCTGGCGCTCGTCTTCAAGATCGTCATTACCATCTTCACATTCGGCATGAAGGTGAGAACCACCATGTTCTCTTGTGTGAAATATATGTGACCCTGGACCACAAAACCAGTCATAAGGGTCTTATTTTTCAGTCAAATTGGGATTCATACATCATCTGAAAGCTGAATAAATAAGCTTTCCATTGCATTGCAATGCATATTACTAATCAAAAATTACGTTTTGATATATTTACGGTAGGAAATTTACAAACTATCTTCATGGAACATGATCTTTACTTAATATCCTAATGATTTTTGGCATAAAAGAGAAATGCATAATTTTGACCCATACAATGTATTGTTGGCTATTGCTACAAATATACCTGTGCTGCTTATGACTGCTTTTGTGCTGCAGTGTCACATATAGCATCACAGTATTTATTAATATCTTGAATTTTTTTTTTTTTTTTAAATTTCAGTAATTTTATGTGCTTTTAATTATATTCATTTATTTTCGAATTATTCTATTTAGCTTTAGTAAATAGTTTTAGTTTTAGTAATTTTAGTACTCCAACTTATTTTATTTCAGGTAGTTGCCAAAGCAAGTGTTTTTTTATTTGAATTATAGTTAAAGTTTAAAGAAAAACATTTACATTTAGTCATTTAGCAGACGCTTTTATCCAAAGCGACTTACAAATGAGGAAAATAGAAGCAATCACAGTCAACAAAAGAGCAATAATATGCTAGTGCTATGACAAGTCTCGGTTAACCCAACGCAGTACACGTAGCAAAAAAAACCCAAATAGATAAAATAGAATTAGAATAGAGAGTGCTAGAAGTTAGAGGGTCAAATAAAGATGGAAGAGGTTTTGTTTTTAGCCTTTCTTGAAGATGGTGTTCACACCAAACATGAAGCGAATATGTGCATCATGTCACTCGCTCTAGATCACTCGCAGGATGTTTTTCATGTCACTCGTGTGAATAAAAACATTGCGCTATCAACCATGGTGAAGATAACTATCATTGCTGCTTTGTACCTTTTCTGGAAGTCCAGCCAAACACTGACGTGTCTGGGTTCACAGCACCATCCAGAGGTGCAC
The DNA here is from genome assembly GCF_012432095.1 of Onychostoma macrolepis. Taxonomy (NCBI): domain Eukaryota; kingdom Metazoa; phylum Chordata; class Actinopteri; order Cypriniformes; family Cyprinidae; genus Onychostoma; species Onychostoma macrolepis. The sequence goes on along the minus strand of NC_081165.1, from coordinate 27,605,128 downwards.
AATTTCACCGTCTTCTCCAGGAACTGCGCCTGGATGACAGCCACTTTCAGCGCTGATTGGCTTAAGCGTCATGCGAATTTTCTGCTCGAGTTGAAATTTTCCAACTAAGGTGAATATAGGGCATTCATAGCAAAGGCGTCACGCATTTCGCGGCATTCGCATCACCCAACGTGAATTCACCTCTATTCGTGTCTTTGCATTGACTATGTATGAAATCTGAATTCTAAATAGATTCGCCTTTGGTGTGAACTCACCATGAGGACTGAGCTGCTCGGATTGAGTTGGGCAGGTCATTCCACCAGGAGGGAACAGTAAATGTAAAAGTCTGTGAAAGTGATTTTGTGCCTCTTTGGTATGCACTATAATGTGCCGTTCACTTGCAGAACGCAAGCTTCTAGAGCGCACATTAGTCTGAAGTAGTGAATTTAGGTAAAGGGGTGCAGAGCCGGTGGTGGTTTTGTAGGCAAACATCAATGCCTTAAATTTTACACGAGCACCTATTGGTAGCCAGTGCAAATTGATAAACAGAGGTGTGACTTGCATTCTTTTCGGCTCATTAAAAATTAATCTTGCTGCTGCCTTCTGGATTAATTGTAAAGGTTTGATAGAACTGGCTGGAAGACCTGCCAAGAGAGCATTGCAATAGTCCAGCCTGGACAGAACAAGAGCTTGAACAAAGAGTTGTGAAGCATGTTCCGAAAGAAAGGGCCTGATCTTCTTGATGTTGAATAAAGCAAATCTGCAGGACCGGGCAGTTTTAGCAATGTGGTCTGAGAAAGTCAGCTGATCATCAATCATAACTCCAAGGTTTCTGGCTGTTTTTGAAGGAGTTATGGTTGATGTGCCTAACTGGATGGTGAAAATGTGATGAAACAATGGGTTTGATGGAATCACATGCAGTTCTGTCTTAGCTAGGTTGAGTTGAAGGTGATGGTCCTTCATCCAGCAAGAAATGTCTGTTAGACAAGCTGAGATTCGAGCAGCTATCGTCGGATCATCAGGATGGAATGAGAGGTAGAGCTGAGTGTCATCATCGTAGCAGTGATATGAAAAGCCATGTTTCTGAATGACAGAACCTAGTGATGCCATGTAGACAGAGAAGAGAAGTGGTCCTACAACTGAGCCCTGAGGCACCCCAGTAGTTAGATGTTGCGACTTGGATACCTCACCTCTCCAAGAGGCCTTGAAGGACCTATCTGAGAGGTAAGACTCAAACCATTGGAGTGTGGTTCCTGAGATGCCCTTTGCCAGTAGGGTTGACAGGAGGATCTGGTGGTTAACCGTGTCAAAAGCAGCGGACAGATCCAGCAAGATAAGAATTGAAGATTTGGAATCTACTCTTGCCAGTCTTAGGGCTTCAACAACTGAGGGCAAGTTTGAATGTCCACTTCTGAAACCAGACTGGTTGCTGTCGAGGAGGTTGTTCTGTGTGAGAAAGGCAGAGACTTGGTTGAACACAGCTCGTTCAAATGTTTGAATTTGTTTGAATGTTTGAAATGTTGAAACCAGTCTGTAGGTCTCTAAAAAAAATTGGGTTAAAAGTGGGTTTCTTAAGTAGTGGGGTTATACGATCCTGTCTAAATGCTGAGGGAAAAACACCAGTGTGAAGGGATGTGTTAATGATGTGAGTGAGTGCAGGTACAACTGCAGGAGAAATGGCTTGAAGGAGATGAGATGGAATAGGATCAAGTGGACAAGTAGTAGAATGGGTTTAGAGACTTCTGCCTCAGAGAGCGGAGCGAAGCATGTGAACGAGTGTATGTTTGCTGGTAAGATATGTTTGACAGTTTGTGGTGTGGAGAATTGTGCACTGATGTGTTTTTTTGTTTGTTTGTTTTTTTAAGTAATTTCTTTGGGCTTTTACGCCTTTTTTTTTTGGATAGGACAGTAGAGTTGCGACAGGAAATCATTGGGTGTAGAGAGGGGAGCAGGATCGGCAAAGGACCTAAAGGCGGGTATTAAACTCGGGCCGCCGTGAGCGCAGATGCGCTGTATGTCGACGCACTAACCACGATGCTATTGGCGCCGACATGCACTGATAGTTTTAATTTTATTAATGAAGAATATGGGAAAGTTGTCAGCTGTTAGAGTTGATGAAGGAGGGGAGAATGATGCTCATGGGGAAAAACAGTTAAAAAGGCAGTTCAATTCATGTATATTTATTTTGATCTAATTTATTTTTGGTTATTCATTTTATATTATGTACTTTTATATGAATACATATTTTTATAATTCATTTTATTTTATCTTGTTTCAGTAATTTTTAAATAATTATTTTAAATATTATTTTATTTAATTTTTATTTTTATTTCAGTATTAATGATCTCATTTATTTTTATTTTTATAATATCTATATATATATACTGTATTTATTTTATTTGTATATATTTATGTATTATTTATTTTTATTTTTATTTCTTAATAACATTAATTATATTAATTTCGTAAAAACAATTCAGTTGGATTATATCAAAGTAAATTTTTTAAATATATATTTAATTTTTCCCCAGCTGAATTATATTCAAAGTTCAAAGAAACGGTTAAAAAGACTTATCAGTGAATGCATATTTATAATGAATTTTTTTATCTATTTTTACATGGATGTTTAAAATTATATATTGAAAGAAAAACACAGTTTTTTAATCTAATATTTATATTTTATTTCAGCTTCATTTCAAGAGAAGAAACTGGCCTAATTATTCTGTTTCTGCATTTTTTATCTGCGTTGTTTCCGGGCAAATATGCGTATGATATAATTAAAAAATATTTTAATAATTTCTCTGACATTGGCACAGACGTTTTTTAAAACAATGTATGTAACAATTTATTAATTCATCAGGATTATTGAATTGAATATTAATTGATATATATTTAAAATAAATTAAAAAGACAGTTCAATAAATGCATACTGTTTCCAAACTCATTGAGCCATTATGTTGAATAATTGTGATCTCAATACTGACCAAAACAATTCTGATTCTGAATGTGATTCTCCTCAGATCCCGTCGGGTTTGTTCATCCCCAGTATGGCGGTGGGCGCCATCGCCGGCCGTATCGTGGGCATCGCGGTGGAGCAGATGGCGTACCATCATCACGACTGGATCATCTTTAAGAACTGGTGCCGTCCAGGTGCAGACTGCGTCACTCCGGGTCTGTACGCCATGGTCGGCGCCGCTGCGTGTTTGGGTGAGATGCTCCAGATCCAGAATCTCTTCAGAACCAGATGTGTTTCAATGAGAGGAAGATTTGATGATGCAGATCAGGGGTTTGATCAGGGTAGATTGAATACACCGGAAAATTCAAATGTTACGAAAATAGGGCTGCATGATAAATCGCATACAACTGTCATGCGCATCTCGTCAGTAAAGCCGGTTCTGTGATTAGTAGTAAATGTCCATCACGTGCTTTCAGATGGAGTGATATTTAATACACAGAGCCTGAGAGCGTGTTATAGGCTATATGACATTATAATCAGATATGACTGCGTTAAAAGTAGTAAGACAAACTTATCTTTCCAGTGCAGACGCCGCGCTCTCCTATTGCGGTCTTTGATCCTGAAATGAGCTGATAATTAATAAAATGCAGCGCTTATCTTTTGATTTTGTTGACATGAATTAAATTTAAATATAGCACGGGAATTAAAGATCGGATTTATATCTGTTTTGCGACGACACATTTATGTGGCCAAGTGTAAATGGAAATGTTTTAACACATCAGATAGATATCCGATCAGCGAAAAGGCATGAAATGACCAGGTGTAAACAGGCCTTAAGTTTTGCTGGTGTAGATTATGAAGTGTTTGTGTTTATGCAGGCGGCGTGACGCGGATGACGGTGTCTCTGGTGGTCATCATGTTCGAGCTGACCGGCGGTCTGGAGTACATCGTTCCTCTGATGGCGGCCGCCGTCACCAGTAAATGGGTGGCCGATGCTTTCGGTAAGGAGGGCATTTACGAAGCTCACATCCAGCTCAACGGCTACCCGTACCTGGATCAGGACGAGTTCACGCACCGTACGCTGGCCACCGACGTGATGCGACCGCGCCGCAACGAGCCGCCGCTGGCCGTCCTGACGCAGGACAGCACCACGGTGGAGGACGTGGAGACACTCATCAAAGACACCGACTACAACGGCTTCCCTGTGGTCGTCTCGCGCGAGTCCGAGAGGCTCATCGGCTTCGTGCAGAGACGCGACCTCATCCTGGCCATCAGTAAGACACATGCACACAGTGCTGCGTTAGCATACGATTCAGCTCATCTGGGGGTATTCCAGACAGCAGGTTATGTGACATACCCGGGGATGTTTAACTCTTAAAGGGGTCATCGGATGCAAAATTCACTTTTACATGTAGTTTGAACTGAAATTTAACCCGAAATGAAAATCCCAGTGGATTTTTAAAAATAGTGATAAATCATTACCCTTTTCTAAAATCAAGCCGTTCTCAGATTTTTGGCTGTCACGATGAATGCGGCTAAAGTTTACCCTCTCTCGTCACCCCACGGAAGAGAGGGGCGGGGTCAGCAAAGCTCATTAGCATTTAAAGGGACATGCACTAAAATGGCTTGCTGTAAACAGAGTTGCTTTACACTACCATTGAGAAATTTTAACCAAAGTATGTTATAGACTTTTCATTAAGACCCTAAAGAATCATATCAACTTGTGAAAAATGGGCATCCGATGATCCCTTTAAATGCATGAATGTTTCGCCAGTCATTATTACATATTCGGGTCTTTAGCGACCCGGACCTATATGTCCAGCACGGATTAATCTGTAAATGCTGCAATAGCAAAAAAAAACTCTCTTGATATTTTAAGAACAGTTACAGAAGAATAAAATAAAGCATGTTTCGTTACCTTTTGAAACTTAGAAGGATTCAGTTTGAGCAGGTGATTTTACCATCGCTGTCATCGAGAGATCGATGTATCGATATATATATATATATATATATATATATATATATATGATTCTTTTGTAATAAATTGTAATAATATTTCAGTGATGTTTCTACTGAATTTTTGGTTTAATTACTGTAATCATTGAATATTTTTAATTGATTCATTGAGAGTTTCCAACATTTCCAACTGCATTTTTCACTTCTCACGAAAACTAATTTAATGACAGAAATAAAAAAATTTTTTTACATCATACATCGTCATCATTGCGGATATGTGGTGAATATTCAGTCCAAGTATGAAATACTGTATTATGTGCCTCTGTGTTTCTCAGAGAACGCGCGTCAGAAGCAGGACGGGGTCGTCAGTAACTCTGTGGTGTATTTCACTGAAGACGCTCCGCAGATTCCCGCCTCGAACCCGCAGCCGCTCAAACTCAGACGCATCCTGAACCTCAGCCCCTTCACCGTCACTGACCACACGCCCATGGAGACGGTGGTGGACATCTTCCGCAAGCTGGGTCTGCGCCAGTGTCTGGTCACACGCAGCGGGTAAGAGCCTAAAGAAATGCTTGTTTACTGACTAATAATTAGAGCTGCTCGATCCTGGATAAACTGAGAATCACAATTTTTATTGTCTCAAATAGAGACCATGATTCTGAACTAAACAACATAATTAGTGACAGTCTATTTAAGTGTTTAACTTGAATGAATTATTAAACATTTTAATATATATGTATTTGAAATATAATATATTTAATACACCAATTTTAATATTAAAATTATGAAAATGAGACTCATAAATGCTTCACTTGTTTCATTACTGGATGAATCAGTGTTTTTTTAAACAAATCTCTTTAATGAATGATTCAATGACAAATACATTGTTTAACAGTCGCTTGTCTCCACCTATTTGCGAAACGACGCAATCGACACAAACGTTATTTGAAGCGCCAATTACTTTCATCTTAGTATTTCTGTGATAACATAAATGACCGTAAGACAGAAATGTGTCCCTGGAGCACAAAAGCAGTCATAAGCAGCACAGGTATATTTGTAGCAATAGCCAACAATACATTGTATGGGTCAAAATTATACATTTTTCAGTAAGATTTCTTGGTAACACTATATACAATACGGTTTAATTTGTTAAAGTCAGTTAACTATATTAACATGAACATCTTAGTTAATGTTACAGTCAGCATTTACTAATGGTTCAAAGACGTTAAGATGTCTGCATCAAAAGAAATGTACAAAAGTGATTTTATGTCCATAGAAAGCACATTAAATGTAAGTAAAGTGTCTACTTTTAATGTTTTGGAGAATAAAATGTCAAAATTTGGTTGAAATAATGTTACATTGTCATTCAGTGTAACTCAATATTTATGTAAAAATTCAAACATGTTTATTCTGACTTGTACATATTAAAATATATAAAAGAATAAGGGAGCATATAAAATTTTATTGTGTTTTAAATGCGTAAAAAAAATTCTTACTGACAATTGGCCAAAACCTAGGATAGTGGCAAATTTTAAAAATGTAAAATTACAACTAATTAATATTTGGGGTGAAAGTAATTAGTCTTTTAATATGTCATAAATTGATTTTTGTTGTAAATATGCTAAGATTGTTACACTGAATGACATTTTAGTGGGTGTCTTCTGTAAATCAGGGAAAAGTGTATGATATTTATTTTTTGCTCAGAAAAACAAACAAAATTGCAATTAAATAAAAATTTTTGGGGAAAAACAACAATTTAAAGCAGTATTACAATTATTGTTTTTATGCTTAAACCCTTTTTCGTCTTTGACCCTAATACATTATTAAAATTTAAAGTTGTATCTGTTAACATTAGGTAATGTACTGTGAACTAACATGAACATGAACATTTTATCAATACATCTTGTAAAATATATTAACTAATGTTAAAAAATGAGACCTTGCTGTAAAGTGTTACTTTACGTTTTAAAAGAAATTAATATTTTTATTCATCAAATGTGCATTAAATTGATCAAAAGTGCCAGTAAAGACATTTATAATGTTCTGAAAGATTTCTATTTCAAATAAATGCTGTTCTTCTGAACTTTCTATTCAGCCGTGAATCCTGACAAATAAATGTATCACAGTTTCCACAAAAATATTGTGCAGCACGACTGTTTTCAACATTGATAATAATCAGAAATGTTTCTTGAGCAGCAAATCTGCATATTAGAATGATTTCTGAAGATCATGTGACTCTGAAGACTGCAGTAATGATGCTGAAAATACAGCTTTGATCACAGAAATAAATTACAGTTTAACACATATTCACACAAAAAACTGCTATTTTAAATTTTAAAAATATTTTACGATTTTTAATGTATTTTTGAAATAAATGCAGCTTGTTGAGCAGAAGATAATTTCAAAAACATTCAAAAATCTAACCGACCCCAAACTTTTGGATAAGTGTATACTATAGACTTCAAATGAGGCAAATGGATGTGATAAAATCCCCTTCTAAAGCATGAGATGTGTCTAATCAGCTAATCAGAGCTTTGATGACTAAATCATCTACTCTTTCTGTCTCACATCAGACGTTTGCTGGGAATCATTACTAAGAAGGATGTTCTGCGACACATGGCGCATATGATGAACCAGGATCCCGAATCAATCATGTTCAACTAGCAGCGCTGTGAGGCGCGGACTGAAGCTGTACATACCGCACAACATCTGATCTGTTACTAAACACACTAAAACATGGCCAAAAGCGGACGACGGGAAGATATACGAGTGTTTTTTACTGCTGTTTTTGCCATATTTATATTTTACGTGCATTGCTTAGTTTAAGCCGTGATGATCAACTGTTAACCGTGTGATGAAAATGAGGGCATCTGACAGGTTTTACTGTGATTTTGAAGCGAAAGCTGCTACGCTGGATGTGAAATGTGCAAATGAGGGTCATTTCATGGGTACGTCGGGTCTTTGTGAGTTTATTATATTCGTTTATTGAATGCAAAAGGTCAAAATGGAAAAATAATTAAGAATACTAATCTGCTGTATGATAGTGACTGTTTTGTCCAACACTATAGGTTTGTGGGAATCATATCTGTTTTGTTATTATTTATTAATTTAATGTGAATGTTAGTTTTGAGCTACAAGAATGGTGAGTTTTTTTGCTGTTTTATTGAATCATGAATATTGTCATTGCAAAATAAACACTGCATCTCTGTTACAGATATTAATGTTCATCTGCTACTCCAGTTCAGCACATAAAACTGAGGGTATGTTATAATAATAAAAAATGGTATTATTAAATACCAAAGTAGTTTCATTGCATTCATTTTTATGTTTAATTCATAAAATATTTTCAGGAAGTACAGTGAAAATTATATACAGCTTAATGGTGATTGTCCCGTATTGTCATTTTCTGAAGTTGCAACCCTAGACAGAAGGTAGGGTGACCATACGTGCCATTTTACCACGTCCATGTCAGGATTAGTTTTGGCTTTGTTTTCATGCTCGCTGAAGGAAATGATCGGGGATGATAGTAACACTTTTTGTTTGAGCATCAGTAACTCAGTGGTTGTTTGTGCTAGATCTCTCAAACGTTGATACATCGTAGCCACATTTGTCTACTACAAATAAAATTAAGATAGATGTGACAGGGTGAAGTAATTTGCTGAAATAAGACCCACACATACAAACTTTATTGAGGAACAAAAAAGAATCAGTTTTGAATAAAGTGAACCATTTAAAGTGACAAAAAACTTTATATTGTATACCTTTTAAATTTAGCACAAAAACAATTGCTGTATGTGTGTGTGTGTGTGTGTGTGTACTGTGTTCCTGTCACATAAGGGTTCAGTCACTAGCTGTGTTGCCATCTACCTACTTTTATGTGAATTTTGGAATGCTGTATGGAAATGTTCAAGTGCGCAGAAATTCTAAAAATGTGCACAAAAAACGTATATGTGACCCTGGACGACAAAACCAGTCTTAAGTGTCAATTTTTCGAAATTGAGATTTATACATCATCTGAAAGCTGAATAAATAATATTTCCATTGATGTATGGTTTGTTAGGATCGGACAATATTTGGCTGATGCGCAACTATTTGTAAATCTGGAATCTGAGGGTGCAAAAAAAAAAATCTAAATATTGAGAAAATTGCCTTTAAAGTTGTCCAAATGAAGTTCTTAGCAATGCATATTACTAATCAAAAATTAAGTTTTGATACATTTACAGTAAGAAATTTACAATATCTTCATGGAACATGATCTTTACTTAATATCCTAATGATTTTTGGCATAAAAGAAAAATGGATCATTTTGAGCCATACAATGTATTTTTGGCTATTGCTACAAATATACCCCAGCGACTGGTTTTGTGCTCCAGGGTCACATATGTGCTCATTTGAGGCGGATAGTGTTTTTGTCCAATAAAAAATTATGCACATAAACTATGATGGAAACATATTTTACATAAATCCCTTGATGTGCAACAAAAACCTCACATGACTTTGCCTCAGTAGAGGATGTGATTGGATAACTGGACTCATTGTAATCATTAAGAGTTGGTTGTAACATTTTTAATAAACTGTTACAACTATCCCCACCTCAACTGTTTGAGCATGTGGGGTTTAAGTTAGCACGAATGCAAAGTATCTAATTACACTAGAGAAACAGCTACTTTAGGTTATGTAAGTCAAAAAATTATCTTAATGAAAAATATTACTTTCTTTCCTGAAAATCTGTTTTTTGGTCATAAAATCTACAATGTTGCTCGCATTCACATGCCACTTTTTCTGTAACATAAACGATGTGAATGTAGTGTATGATATTGATGACATGACCACAGCTCTTTTCTGACTTGTCAAACTGACCGTGTTACAACACTCCCCGGTCTCCCCCTAGAAATCCTGGCCAGGACACGTCCGGGGACAATGGCACGTATGGTCACCCTAAAGAGGGGCACACGTTGCCAGTATGAAAGCACAAGAAAAAGGCGCCTAAACTAGAAAAAAACCCCAAAGAAATCGAGTTGGAAAGGTGACGCCACCCACTGAGTGACGTGGAGACAACCGTAACCCTCAAAATGAAATAAATGAAGAAATAAATACATAAATGAACAAATAAATCAATTAATGACTAAATAAATAAATTAATATTTATTTCTGCAATTATTTATGTATTTAATTATTTAATTATGTATTTAACCATTTATTTATATATTTCAACATTTATTTAATTTTGAGTAATTTGGCCCTCCATAGTATACAGCTCAAAAGATAAATCTTGAAAGACACAGTGAGTTGTATATTTCTATAAAATATTATTATTAAATAAGGATATATTATTGCATTATTTTATTAGATTTAATTATTTAATTCATAAAATATTTTCAGAAAGTACAATAAAAATGATGCATGGTTGAAAACATAAATCTTAGACTCTCTCTTCACTGGAAAAACTATAAAATATTGAGAACTGTAACATTATAAATAAATGTGCCTATATTTGTTTTCAATGCAGAAGACTGACAAAGTACCAAAACAACATTATTATAACAATAAGAGAATACTCTGCTGCTGTGTTTCTTTTTAAAGTAACATTTACAGGTCACAGTGTAATAGAAACAAACTCAAATGTAACAGATCTACCTTTTCCATTCACAAAATAGTAAAAAAAAGTGTAAAAAGCTTCTTCAAATGGTAATTTCGTCAAAAAATATTAAGGAAAAGTTTGCAGTATGCGATGATAAATGTGACATTGTGGTCACATGACGTCACCAGATGAGTTTGTTTCTTCATCAGGTTTGTAGAAATGTGTCTCTGCATCAGTGTCTCAGCAATGGATGCTCTGCAGTGAATGGGTGCCGTCAGAATGAGAGTCCAAACAGCTGATAAAAACATCACAATAATCCACACCACTCCAGTCCATCAGTTAACATCTGGAGAAGAAACAAATCCGTCATTAAAATGTTTTTAACTAAAATACGACTCCATAACTCATAATAACTCTTCTTCCAGTGATAAAGTGGTCTGGTGTGAATCAGGAGAGAAATCTGCACAGATCAAAACAGCTCTAAACAAATATGTGGCTGGATTTTGATGTGAGAGACAACAGCAGATGCACTTTTTCACTGCAGGAAGCGTTATTATGGATTATAGACTTGTATTTTAGTTAAAAACGTCTTAATGCTGGATTTGTTTCAGCTTTTGTCTTCTCCAGATGGTAACTGATGGACTGGAGTGGTGTGGATTATTGTGATGTTTTTATCAGCTGTTTGGACTCTCATTCTGACGGCACCCATTCACTGCAGAGCATCCATTGCTGAGACACTGACGCAATGCTACATTTCTCCAAACCTGAAGATGACAAACCCATCTACGTCTCGGATGACCTGAGGATGAGAACATTTTCTGCATATTTTAATTTATGGGTGAACTATTCCTTTAACTTTCAGCAGTCAAAAACAAGATGGTATCCAGGTCACAGTAGAAGCAGTATGTTAGCATGTGATTTGAAGCGCTGCTCTAAAGGGGAATGGAGACTATGGTCGGCAGAGGGCCGATGGGAGGAGGGTTGTATTTCTCCACACGCATTAACCTGCGCAGAATATCGTCCCGGTCTTTCGGCCAGCTGTAGACGTGCGTGTTTTGCAGCCAGGTGGGAACGTAACACTGGCAACGAGAAGAAAACAGGTCCTGCTTCAGTGAGAAATGCCGCAAATCTTACAGAAGCTGAAATGATATTGATATTTTGCTTCATGGACCATGATTCTACAGTTCAGTGCATTGCTATGTGAAGTGTAGAGAATGTGGGGCTAGATTAACCGGTTTAGTGCTGTAACAAGCTCACAAACATGCTTTGATTTGCTGAAATGCTTTGAGGTAAACTGCAGTGTTTGTTGAATTTCACAAACCTTTTTAGCCCCCGGGAACAGAATAGGAATGAACCTGTAGTTCCTGCAGCCGTTCTGAATGAATTCACTCTGCAGCTGATGGAGGCAAGCAAACACATCAACAGTGTCACAAAAACTATAGATGATGTGTTTTTACATTATAAGTTAACAAGCGTAGAGCAACACACACCCTTAACCCAACCCTCGCAATTATATTATGCTTGTTTTGACTACGGCAGCGCATGCAATCCCAGAATGCATTGCAATGACCTCGATTAAATATTTCATCCATGAAATGTTTTTTTTTCAAAACGTATGAGCAACTTAATTAAAAAAGTACTATTATTATTAATACTACTACTATTGCTGCTGCTAATAATTGCTATTATTTTAATGCATTCATTATTTGTGCATGCCATTTATTTTTATCTTATTAAAGTATGTAATTGCATGCTCACAGTAAACTATTGGAATTAGCAAAAGTATTAATAATTATAATATTATTGTTATATTTTATTAAATTCTGTATTTGTGTGTGCAATGCATTTTTATATTTATGAAAATATATTGCATGCTCACATTAAAATCTACTGTAATTAGAAAAAGTATTAATTGCATTTTATATTTGTGTGTGCAATGCATTTTTAAGCTTAATAAAATATCACATTGCTCGCCCATGCTAAATTCTATTGGAATTAGCAAAATTATTATTATTATTATTAATATTATTATTGTTGTTGTTGTTTTAACGCTTTCCAACTCTATTGGATTCAGCAAAAGCATTATTACTATTATTATTATTCTTAATTCATAAAAATGCACAACAACAACAACAACAATAATAAAAATAATTGTTATTATTTCAATGCATTCAATATTTGCGTGTGTATTGCATGTTTGTTAAAATATCCTATTGCATGCTCACACTAAACTCCTGGAAACAGAAAAGTATTAATAATAATAACAATTATTATTATTATTATTGTGTATTATGAATTAGTATTATTATTATTTAATCCATTCAATACTTCCCAAACTCTATTGGAATCAGCAAAAGTATTCTGAATAATAACAAATGAAAGCAGAGCTTGTTATTGTGGACCTGTTTGTGGATGTACACAGTGTTGGACGTTCTCTCGTCTCCCTCCACGCTGCTGTTAATGCCTGATATGGTCTCGTAATACCGCAGGCTGATGATGATGATGATTAGGTAATCTTTCTGCAGGGAGAGAGAGATGCTGTAACTCTAGGTGTTTAGATGATGATGATAATGACATCACTTCCTGTCTCTGCATGTTTACCTCATTGAGATATCGCTCCATGCAGTCGATCTTACTGATGCTGTTCAGCTGCTGCTCGAAAACATCAATCTGTGCACAAAGACGCAAGAATGAATCCAAATCCTCAAAACTACAGCTGGATTAAACCGGAAACTGTAAAATGATCTGTACATGCGTGTCAAAGCCGTTGTTCCTCAGCAAAGACCCAAACTTAATGATCTCCTTCAAATGCTCTTCACTGTCAGCCTCGTACGTGACAAACACTTTCCCTGTGTGCAGAAAAAAACACGCGACACACTTGAAAGAGTAGGTCAAGCCGCCTCAAAACGAAACACGTGCAATGTATGAAACCTTGCAATGTATTTTTCCTCTTGCATGAAATGACCTTATAATAACCGCTATACCCCACAAATTAAATTTATTTATTTATTTTTTATCTATCACAGCTAATAATTATTAATAATAATAATAATAATAATATGCATTCAATATTTGTGCGCGCAATTTATTTTTGTGCTTATTAAAATATTGCATGGTTACACTAAACTCTATTGGAATTATTATTATTATTGTTATTGTTTTAATAAATTCTGTATTTGTGTGTGCAATGTTTTTTATGCTTATTAAAATATCACATTGCATGCTCACACTAAACTTTATTGGAAATAGCAAAATTATTATTAATAATAACAATAATAATAATATTAATTATTATTATTATTATTTTATTGCATCTGAAATTTGTGTGCTATATATTTTATAAAAATGTAATCTATCACAGCTAATAATTATTATAAATATTAATATGCATTCAATATTTGAGCACGCAATTTATTTTTGTGCTTATTAAAATATTGCATGGTTACACTAAACTCTATTGGAATTATTATTATTATTGTTATTGTTTTATTAAATTCTGTATTTGTGTGTGCAATGTTTTTATGCTTATTAAAATATCACATTGCATGCTCACACTAAACTTTATTGGAAATAGCAAAATTATTATTAATAATAACAATAATAATAATATTAATTATTATTATTATTATTTTATTGCATTTGAAATTAGTGTGCTATATATTTTTATGAAAATTAAATCTATCACAGCTAATAATTATTATAAATAATAATATGCATTCAATATTTGTGGGCGCAATTTATTTTTTGTGCTTATTAAAATATGCCCTGATTAAAATGAAATATGAAAATGAATGAAAAGTGTTGTTTTTTCCCCGCAGCACAGAGTATTGCAGACAATCACACTTTTCCGTTGAGCTTATGAATGCTTTGGGCCAGGACCCACCAGGACACCCAGATGACCCCCAGAGATATATCCCCAGATATATCAACCAAAAATAACAAAATAACTAAAATATAATAAAATACCTAACTACATAATACTACTATTGTTAGAAATTGCAACAAAATTAAAATAGAAATATAAACTTTTGAACTGCGGGTTTCGTCTGGTCAGAGGAGAACTGGCCCCGACTGAGCCTGGTTTCTCCCAAGGTTTTCTCCATTCTGTCTCAGAGGAGTTTTGGTTCCTTGCCGCTGTCGCCTCTGGCTTGCTCAGTTGGGGACACTTAATTTCTAGCGATTATCGCCGATTTGATTGCACAGCTACTATTTAAACTAAACTGAGCTAGACAATGACATCTCTGAATTCAATAATGAAATGCCTTTAACTGAAAATTGAGTGTTTAATCTTATCATTATACATTACTGACACTCTATCCTCCAATTTGATACTGTTAAGTGCTTTGACACAATCTGCATTGTAAAAGCGCTATATAAATAAAGGTGACTTGACTTTGGGCCAATCAGAGGCGTTTAGATTAGTCAACGCTGACAAAATGTTTTATATGTATTCTATTAATCAACATTAATAATCACTTATAATATCAAGAGCAATAATCGACAATAATGATTTTTGTCGCAATATTGCATTCCTGTAATAAGTCTCTGTTTTTTAAATGCAGCCTATAATTTATAAACAATTTATTTATTTTTTTTTTGTAACAGTTTAAAGTATTCTGACTGATGTAAATGTAACCAATCAAAGTCAACAAAGATACAATTAATAATGCAATTATAAAAATTGCCCTTAGGAATGTAAAATCAACACCACGGGGCAAATATTGCACCTTAATGGAAAAGTTCATTTCTGACCCTGCTATCCACGTCACTGCCTGTGCTTTGGTCGTGTTGACGTGCAGACAGGAAGTAGTACTCACTCTGTTCCTGTGGCAGGTGTGTGATACACTGAGTGGCCTGTCTGGGGTTCACAGATGCATTTCCTCTGAAGACACACACGTACAGAAAGCATGCACAATGCATAGACTGTTAAAAGCGTGCAAGCCTTCATTTTTCACCATGAATGACTCTTTCTTTTCCAGTTTCATTCTGATTTAAAAAGCAAAAGGTCTTTTGTTTCTGAACCGTAACTGAGTTCCAGTTGGTGTAATATGACGCTACGGGACTCACTTTTCAGAGAAGCGTGTGTCCATTTCTCTGTACTGCATCAGGCCTGTGAATGAACACAAAAATGCAGATTCAGAATATAAAATAACCACATGTAGGCTTGCAGTGATTCTGAGAGTTTGCGGTTGAACTCTTACGTGTGAATTCTGTCTCAACCTCATGTCAACTCTTTTGTATTTTGAAACAACATGATATCCAGGCTGCTTTTGTATAAATGCTGGTTTTGAATTCAAAATGACTGTGTTTAGATGCCTTGCATCAGACTGTCATGGACCAAATGCAAATGAGATTTATTTAGTGCTGTTTTTGTCTCTTTTTGTGCACTTTTGGTTTAAGAAATTGTTTTGGAACAACATAGAGGTGAGTAAATGATGGGTGGACATATATTATAGTTGTTTTTTTTAGTTTAGAATTTCAAATGCTCATATTTTCCATTTGGCCATATGTAGAGGATTTTAACAATATAGAAACTCAAGAACCCTATATGGCTAAAAATGGTGAAAAGAGGGATATTTGATGAAACTAAACTGCTGCCTTTATTTTTACGAATTAAATTATAATTTTCCTGATGTACATTAGTGTTCAAAAGTTTGGGGTCAGAAATATATTTATATTTTTAAAGAAGTCTCTTCTGCTCACCAAGGATGCATTTATTTGATCATAAAAGACAGTACACATTATGTAATATTATTACAACGTGAAATAACTGTGAATGTGTTAAACTGTAATTTATTTCTGTGATGCGCAGCTGAATTTTCAGCATCATTACTCCAGTCTTCAGCGTCACATGATCTTCAGAAATCACTCTAATATATTCTGATTTGCTCCTTAAGAAACATTTCTGATTATTATCAATGTTGAAAACAGTTGTGCTGATTCATATTTTTGTGTAAACCGTCATACATTTCATTTTTCAGGACACTTTGATGAATAGAGAGTTCAAAAGAATCTGAAATAGAAATCTTTTGTGACGTTATTACAGATATCTTCACTTTCACTTTGATCAGTTTATCAAAACCAGCTAAAAAGGAATGTTCTTTAATGCTTATTAACATTAATAGAATGTTCGTTCAAAGTTTTCTGGTCTTTAATAATGTTCTCAAAATGTTAGCACAAAAACATTATTTATACTTTGTTCATGGAACATTCTATTTCTGAAACGTTACCATGTTTATCTAATGATTTTTTTAAATGTTACTATTAGAACGTTCAGAGTAACATTCAAAAGTAACGTTCTCATAAAGTTTGCAAAATTATAAAAATTGAATGTTTTATTAACACTCATATAACTAACAAAAAATGTTTTGGAAACACTTTCTATGGAGCCTATATTTAATATGACACATTTGCTTTGAACTATTTTTATTGTGTGTGTGAGTGTGAGTGTGTGTGTGTGTGTGTGTGTGTGTGTGTGTGTGTGTGTGTGTGTGTGTGTGTGTGTGTGTGTGTGTGTATATATATATATATATATATATATATATATATATATATATATATATATATATATATATATGTATATATATATATATATATATATATATATATATATATATATATGTATATATATGCATGTCGTATTACACATTCATCTAATCTGATATCTAATCTTTCGGTTGTTTGAGAAAGAAATATTATTATTATTAATTATAAGTGCTCTTTGTCTGCTTTAAGCAACAAAGCAAGATATGAGACTTATAATATATTATAACTATGAAAAAATATAATCCGTTGTAACTTAAGTGGATGCAACGTGTTCACTGTGTGTTATAAATCAAGCTCTTAAAAGCTTAACCACAAACAAGTAAATATTATAATACATTAAAATTGTTCTTATGAATATTCATGAGATGATATAACATATTATAAGTTTCAAAAAAAAAAATTTTTAATAATGCATTATGTATTCATTATAATGCCTTAAGAATTAATGTGTTATAAATATGGGCTTCATAGAAAGTGTTTCCAATGTGTTTAATGCATTTAAAAAACTGGATGTCTAGAATGTCCAGAAATAACGTTTTCATAACGTAACGGCAACGTTAGAAAAACATTCTTGGAACATACAGTATTTTTCTATTTACAAAAAATCATCCCCATCCTAAACTTTTGCACGTAACGCACCTGAGGGTCTGTAGGGCGGCTGATGTCCGGGTCTGGAGCTGCAGTGATGGACGGGAATCATGGGATGCGGCGGTGGACCGAACTGACCGCAGCACGGCGGCCGCAGGTGAGCCTCGGGGTACGAGGGCGAGGGATGGTGGTACATGTTCGTGGACGGAGGAAAGGAACGCAGAGATCTGGGATACTCCAGACTCTCAAGACTCTGACTCGGCAGAGAGTGAGGCCTGCTGGGAAAAAACGAGCCCTCATCCGAGAGCGTGTGGTAGATGGCAGACGGGAGGCAGGAGGGCAGGCTGTGAGGAGAATCCGCCCTGACGGGACCGTCCCAGCTGGGGAAGGGCGTCTGATGGGCGTAGGGCTGAGCGTAGCTCCCTGCGTTATGCTGGAGAATGATCTGCGCAGCTTGTGGGGCGGTTGAGGAACAGTTGTGAGTGACGTCTGACTCAAACTCTTCACTCCTGGTTTCGTCATTCTCCTCGGGATGGTTTAGAGACGTGTACTGATCGCTGCCGTGGGCCATGTGGGTCGAGTGTCTGACAAAAGAGAAAACAAACAAAAAAAAGATTATATTTCAATGCATTTTCTAAATGCATGTTATAGATCTTGTAAACAAATCATCTGTGTATATATATATATATATATATATATATATATTATGTTTTGACCTCATAATGATCAACTGGATGATCTGTCAAACTTTTGTGATGGAAATCATATGTGGTGGGAGAAAAAACTATATGTGTCCCTGGAGCACAAAAGCAGTCATAAGCAGCACAGCTATATTTGTAGCAATAGCCAACAATACATTGTATGGGTCAAAATTATCAATTTTTCTTTTATGCCAAAAATCATTAGGATATTAAATAAAGATCATGTTCCATGAAGATATTTTGTAAATTTCTTACCGTAAATATAACAAAACTTAATTTTTGATTAGTAATATGCATTGCTAAAGACTTAATTTGGACAACTTTAAAGGTGATTTTCTCAATATTTAGATTTTTTTGCACCCTCAGATTCCAGATTTTGTAAATTTTACTTTAAATATATCAAAACTTAATTTTTGATTAGTAATATGCATGGCTAAGAACTTCATTAGCAGTGCTTTCATATTTGCGTTTATGTGTGTAAGTGTGGGTGAGAGCAGGTGTGTGTTTGTTTACAGGCAATTTTACACACACACACACACACACACACACACACAAAATTTATATTGACAAAATATTCTTTTTTTTTCTTTCCTTGTCTTCTGCCTATACTTTGTGACATTTTTGTAAAACAAAACAATTTCTCACATTAAGCAATGTATTATCTTTTCATTTAAAGGATGTCCCACTTTAGCTGAATGCTACTGCCCCTGATTTATCTAACGTTCAGGTAAATTGGGACAGTAACAAAACATAACATTTTTTAAAAAACAGAACAAAGAAACTTGCATATCTCTGCATAAAATCGAATAATCGCATGTAATACACATTTACATTGTAGACTGAAATACTGTTTTTGATTTAGAATTTAAGGTTGCACTTTATTTTACAGCACGTGCACTGATGTACCTACAGTGTACATACTTAAGAAAGTACTGGTAATAAGGTAACTACATGGGGTAGGGTGAGGTTTAGGGGTAGATTCAGGGTTAACACCTAGTTATTGTAATTACTATAATAAGTAGGCTACATAGTATGTACATGAGTCACAGGACTGTAAAATAAAGTGCTACCGAATTTAAACCTTACAGGCACTTACCATGTATTTTCTCAGACCTTCCCGCACTTGAGTAACCACACCCAGATGATTTACATTTGACTAATCAAATAATTGATATTCAAGTCATTTTAAGACCACCCATTATTATCTGCAATTATTTTTAAAGGAGCACTACATCAAAAGCTTATTTGTCCCAGTTTAACCGACGTCCCACTTTTGCTGACTTCACACCTTTACGACAGAAAGCAAATGTTTTGCGTTCCCCATTGTGTGAAACGCTGTAACTGCTTGCAAAAAAATTGTGTTGGAAATACATATGATTATGGTTTCTGTGCTTTATGTTCTCTCGCAAAACATTTACGTTCACCCGAGAAACTTTGCATCCTTTTCTAAAGGAAATAATATGCGGTGAGAGGAAAAACAATTTAGCAGTTTCTCATGAGATTGATCATGCAAAATCACTTTTTCCATCCTATCATCTTCTTTTCGATCACAATGCTTCGTAGTTGGACATTTAAAGAGCAATAACATTTCCATCATTATTTATTCCACTCAGAAAACATGCTCCGCTTTCACTTGGCGAGCAAAAAAACACATGCATCATTATTAAAGTATTCATATGACTCGTGTATTGTATTCAAAGGCATCTGATAGTTTTGGGCGAGGAATAGACTGAAAGCTGACACTCACTGCTTTTGTTGTAAATATACAAACCAAAACGAAAACATTTCCTTTCCTATTAACTCCTCAAGGCAGTAGAGTATATGTGATATGTTTGTAGGCTATAAAAGAGCATGTCAACAGCTGTCATAATGTACAGTGCAATTATTTTAATGCGAGCGTGTTTGCACATGCTGTGTTTGACTTTGCACTGCGTCTTCACCGGCTGACAGAAACCAAGAAGACTTCTGAAAGCTGTCAGTGACCAGATGACGGCGTAAGAAAGAGGTCAGCGCTGTTTTCTACTGGGGAAAAATAGGTCTTAGTGTAACATCCACCCATGCAGCGTCCCTAAATAGGACACACTGCATTATGACTCTTTATCTGTGTGCCAAAACTCTGCAGCTTGTGCAAATCTGCAGACCACAACTGAGAGATTATGCCATGCAAGCAATTACACAAAACACTACCTTTACGCCATATAGATACAGACATGGTTCTGTCTGAGCATTTGTCCAAGTTTGAGAAATGTAATGACGTGACACTTCATCAGTTTTCGGTGCAAATATAAGTCAACCAGTGAAAAGGAAGAAGCAGTTAAACATTTGGCAGGAAGAGTCATTCTGATAAAGATGAAAGATACGTTTAATCACTGATAACTAATCACTGTTTCCTGAGAAAGACACCGAGAATGTATAGGGTGAATCCAGGTATTAAATATGTATTTGCAATCACACACTATTTTGGATGTGGATTTTTTAATTGAAAAATGTTATTTTTAAACTTAAAGCAAATAAAAAAAAAAAAGTGTAAAAGTTAATTCAGTTGCCATTGACATGACTGGGAAAAAGTCATTAATTAACCTGAATTCATCTAAAAAAAAAAAAAAAAATTATATATATATATATATATATATATATATATATATATATATATATATATATATATATATATATATATATATATGTATATATATATATATATATATATATATATATATATATATATATATATGTATATATATGGGTCATTCTACAGAAACGTCCACTTTTGGTATGGCAAGATGTCTTAAAATTGTTTTCTTTTTCTAACATTTAAACGTAGACCACATTATTAGACTACCTTTTGACTTTTATGAATACATATAAATGACAGCTTAATTTTTTTTTTTTTTTAAAAAGACCACATGTATCATTTTTTGTCACTGGTGTTACCTTCTTTAGCAATATTAAACGTTTTTACGAAATATTATTCCTCGATTTTTTTTTTTTTTTCAGCACATGTAGTCAGAGTTACAGAAAAATAATGAAAATGCACAAAATAAGGAGATTATGTTGTATTTATTTAATGTGACAGACAAAAACAGTACAGTAACACAGTAACACAATAAATCACCAGAGACGTACATTAGACCAGATATACTGATCTTCACTGGTGTTATACATATTCAATTTTCATGAAAAATGCATTTTACAAAATTTCTTACAAGATATCAAACCACATGGTGTCAATCATGGTATACTCACTAAATTAAGTAGTTTAATCCATTTGTATTATAGTTTTTTTTTTTACAATTCCCTAACAATAAAGTAGGTCACACCAGTGACTTCAACTAAAAGCTTCATATGAAATCATGAGATAAATCAGAAAATTTCTCATAACTAGAAAGAAGGAAGTCAAGTGTTGTCATCAACGTGATTTTTATTTCAAAATAACATATTTTTGTTAAAAGGTAACACCAGTGACACAGCATTTTGTTTTATTATGCCGTTGATATCATATTTGGTAGTTATGAATTCATTATTGTATTTTAAATGGTAGAAAAACCTGTTTTTGACCTCAAAATAAAGCAAGTGCAATTTTTCAAGTGTAATATTTCTGTAAAGGCTAGGGACAGAAAAATGGACATTTCCATAGAATGACCCATATACATACATATATACATACATTATATATATATATATATATATATATATAAAGCACCAACATTATATTTTTTCATATTATAGGTACAAGAATTAGTATAAGACGTACTAATAATAACACAATACTTTACCTGTTTAGCTATTTGAACTAATTTCAGGATATATTTTTAAACCTGTTTACAGCCGAAGTCAAACTCACCTGAGCGCGTGCCGCAGGAGTTACAGTCACTTCAGGAAGTCACACGGTTTTGTTTCATTTGTCATCTCTATTCTTGTTTTTTCACTTTCTACAGCGATTTAGATTTCAGTTTTAGATGTCATAGACGCGCATTTCAACAGGCTACCAGTTTAATACGTGACCGTTCGGCGTGAAACGACATGTTGTCAAAGTGTGTTTCGGTTCGTGTGTCGGAGGAGAAACGCGATTATATATGATGGGAGGAGTAACACAGCACGAGACCGCATGGTGAACAGGTTTAGTGCCAATGCTTAACATTTAATTAAACATAATGTCAGGTAAAAAATACAAATAAAAAAATAAATAAAAAAAAATGTGCTGACGTTCCCATTTATGGAGGGCCAAATTACTCAAAATTAAATCATTAAATAAATGTTGAAATATATAAATAAATCGTTAAATACATAATTAAATGCATAACAATAAATACATATTTTAAACAAATAAATATAGTTATTTATTTAAATACATAAATAAATGAATGATTTTATAAATATAAAAAATAAATACATTTATTTAATTTATAAATATATAAATAAAAATGTATTTAGAAATTTATATATTTCAACATTTATTTAATTTTGAGTAATTTGGCCCTCCATACCCATGAAGTTGGGTAAACTGTTCGAATTCTAAACTTCGACTTTTTAAATGATTTAAAAACATGTTTTCTTACGAACGTTAAAGGAATATTCCCTTGCATCATTTTGCAAATATTATGTGAACGTTACTTTTGAATGTTCTCTGAACGTTCTGAAAGAAGGGGCCTAGTAACATTTTAAAAATCTTTACAAAAAAACCGTTACATAAACTTTGCATAAATAACGTTTTTGTACTAACGTTTTGAGAACAAGATAACTTGTAACGCACATTCTTGTAACGTTACTGGAAGAATATTTATTCATTATTTGGAGAGAACCTTGCAACATTAGCGGTTTTATTATTATTATAATTTTTTTTTTACGTGTTTTTTTTTAAATGGCAATTTAACAGTTTATAGAACTCTTACTAAAAGAGCAGGATGTGCCTATTGTTTGTTAAAACTGGGCTGAACGGACAGCAGATGGCGCGCGGTCTGAGTTGGTTTGAACAGACTGCAGAGGGCGCGCTATCGCGCCTCATCTGGCGCATGCGCAGTGCCATCTTCATGTTTGAAGCCGCACAATGGGCGGAGATCTCTACCGTTTCCTTCCAAAAAAAAAAATCGACTGAGGATCTACCCACGGGAAACGGTTCCCATGTAGCGGCTTTAGAGCGACATGCCAGGTACGTCCGTTATCAAACGAGCTTTTCCCTCCAGCTTATCACTAGTTGCGTTGTGACTCAGCTTGCTGTGGCTGAGCTTTGCGTGCACTGTCAATGGAAATAGTTTGTGCATAACGGGATATATTGTTACAGTCATGCATGCATGCAAAGCAAACATTACACTGTGAGAGTAGATGCATCATTTACAGTGTTTACAGTGTCAATATCGATCGTTATTTGTTCAGTTGCATGGATTGTATTCATTGTAATGGCTTTTTTGCAAACCGTTGTGAAATGAAAGTTAGATGTACTACAATCTAGATTGAGATTTTAGATTATAGTTTACAGGAATAGTTGATATAACTGCAACAACGCACATGCAACTAGATGAGAAAATATACTTGAAAAGAGTTAAATGCTATACTTATTAAAATATAGAAAAAAAATATAGAATAATAGTGATGCTTATACCACTGAATTGCTACAATTAAATGTCATGGTATTTACATGCATGCATGGAAAAACCAAGGTACTTTTTTTTTTAATGATGTAGAGATATGCAAAATATAAATAGTAAAAGTAAAAATACTTTACTTTAAATAGTAAAAAAATAGCTAAACTTCATTAAAACAAAACTTTTACGTTTTTACTGGCAAATTTTCACACTTTTAAAACACAAACAAGTAAAAAAAAATATCAATAAGACAAAATAAACGTGTTTTCTGTGTACCTCTCTGAAACAAATATTAATATTTAGCGGTTTTGCTTCGCAGGTCAATTTTTATCGGTTTAACGATATTTAGATATTGAAACGCAGGGTACATATAAAGCAGTTAAGAATATTTTGGGTGTAGCTAAATAAATGCATATGAAGCTTATCAACGCGGGTTTTGAGATATGTGGTCGCGCGCGTGTTTGTAAACAGAGTTCTCGGGCCTCGTGCGGTTCGCGCGCTGTTGCTAATAACAACCAACATTCTTCGCCGTTACCAAGCAACGATATCGCGACGCTATGTTTTATCGGGTTTTTATCGCGTAATTCTCGTCGGGTTTCCTCTGAAAGGCCCGGGGTTTGTTTAGCATGTAAGTGTCAAGCAGCCTGCCCTGTTTACAGTGAGATCTGTTAGCCAGGCAGCTGCTAAACAACTGCTCACATGAAATTAAACACGGCTAAAGTTAGATTAGCAATCACTGCAGCTGCTTCATTAATGCTTAACGTTAATTAGTGAACCGCGACTGCTAATGTCCTCAAAAATAGGCTACATGAACGTTCTCACGTGACACATGATGATTACATCATCTTTGGCTTGTGTTACAACAACGAAGTACTATGGTAATACCTTATTTATTATGTATAGCCTACTTTGAAGTACCTTAAATACTGTGGTACTTGAATATGGTATTCTGAAAGTGCCATAGTATATATTTGAGGACCATGTTATTGCCATCTGAACCATGATACTGCCACAGTGCTTTCTGTCATGTGAAATTCAAAGTAATATTGCGTTTACATATAAGTAGATAACTTATGAAACACTGAGACCATTATAGGGATGATAACCAAACTTTAGGTTATTCTAGTAACCTTGCAATACCTATATATTTAAAAGGATATAGTTTGTTGAGCCTTTAGATAGAGTATAATGTAAAATCTAAAAAAATAAATGTTTTTATTTATTTATTTATTTATGGCTCTTATAGTCTAATATAGTGATAATATGAAGGGAAACAGCTCAAATTTATTCATAGCTTCAACTAAGCAAAAATATGAATTTGCTGATATTTTTATGATGGAATTCTGATGCTTGTAAATCAGTGAGATCTTTATAACAGTAGAGCAGATACTGACACTCTATATGTGACCCTGGAGCACAAAACCAGCCATAAGGGGTCATTTTTCGAAAGCTGAATAAATAAGCTTTCCATTGATGTATGGTTTGTTGGACAATATTTGGCTGAGATACAACTATTTGAAAATCTGGAATCTGAGGGTGCAAAAAAATCAAAATATTGAGAAAATTGCCTTTAAAGTTGTCCAAATGAAGTTCTTAGCAATGCATATTACTAATCAAAAATGATGTTTTGATATATTTACAATAGGAAATTTACAAAATATCTTCATGGAACATGATCTTTACTTAATATCCTAATGATTTTTGGCATAAAAGAAAAATCAATAGTTTTGACCCATACAATGTATTTTTGGCTATTGCTACAAATATACCCCAGCGACTGGTTTTGTGCTCCAGGGTCACATATCTCCAATAATATGTCTCAGTAAGATGAGATGTAAATGATCCAAACATATAATGCAATGCTGATGGAGAGATGAAGAAATAAACGCTCCTCAGAAGATGTGAGATGAAGATCATTCCTCCGCTGAGGAACAGTGAAAGTAAAGCTCCTCAAAAGATCCTGATGATCAGATTTGAGACGCACTGATTTTACTAAAAAATGATTGATGGAGAATCAAGTAAAGCTGAGCTGCTTCGGTCCAGTAAGTGTTCATCTGGAAACATGACTGCAGTTATTCTGACCTTTACTTGATCAAAATCAGTCAAGATTTGACAGCAGAAAGCTGGATGTTTGTACAATTACACTAAAAGAGCTTAAAAGAGCTCTTAAACTGTCAATCAGAGACAGAAGACATGAGGAGATTGAGTGTGACTGCAGTTTTGAATCAAATATAATACAGTAGCTTTATAGGGTTGAAGTGATCATTCAGTTTTTGGAAGTGCCTTTTTATAATACCTGATCTGTAATATTTTCATTTGCATTGCAGGACATAAAGTGATGGATTGGCCGTTTGACAGGATTTCCCTGCAGAAGTATTTACTCCATCAGTGTTCGATCTGTCGATTATAATATTGTTCAGTCGACATATGTTGCACCGGTGCCGTCCACAATCCTGCATTCATATTTCCAGCGGCCTTTTGCATCCCACATCGCTTCAGGATTCTCAGATCTTAACAAGATCTAAAACTCTGTTTTCTGGCCAGTATTTGTGGTTTTATGTGTTGTCCTGAGCCGTGGTTCATCATGGAGCCCAACATGGAGTATATAGTGGCACAGGTCACGCAGAAGGAGGTTGGACGTCGCTTCCAAGTGGGGCCGGAAATCATAGACTACATCCTGGACAGACAGAAGTCACATGACCTGGAACACGATCAGAGCATGCTGGACAGGATGGTGGACAGTCTGGCAACCACATGGGTCAATGCAAGCAATTTCAAGGTGAGAGAGTTTGTAAGAATCGTTTTAGTTCACCTACAAATAAAAAAATGCGCTAGTTGAGTTTGTTTCTTCATCAGGTTTGTAGAAATGTGTCTCTGCATCAGTGTCTCAGCAATGGATGCTCTGCAGTGAATGGGTGCCGTCAGAATGAGAGTCCAAACAGCTGATAAAAACATCACAACCACTCCAATCCATCAGTTAACATCTGGAGAAGACAAAAGCTGAAACAAATCCAGCATTAAAAATTTTTAATGTCTAAAATACGAGTCCATAATCCATAATAACGATTCCTCCAGTGATAAATTGGACTGGTGTGAATCAGGAGAGAAATCTGCACAGATCAAAACAGCTCTAAACAAATATGTGGCTGGATGCGAGACAACAGCAGATGCACTTTTTCACTGGAGGAAGCGTTATTATGGATTATGGACTCATATTTTAGACATTAAAAATTTTTAATGCTGGATTTGTTTCAGCTTTTGTCTTCTCCAGATGTTAACTGATGGATTGGAGCGGTTGTGATGTTTTTATCAGCTGTTTGGACTCTCATTCTGACGGCACCCATTCACTGCAGAGCATCCATTGCTGAGACACTGATGCAGAGACACATTTCTACAAACCTGATGAAGAAACAAACTCAAGGACAGCAAATGTTCATTATTGAGTGAACTGTTACTTTAAATAAAAGCTGAGGAGAGATTGTGTAATTCAGTTACCATTATTTCTGTTTTCTGAGTAATAATTAGCTTTCTTGATTCAGTAGTTCCAGGTTAGAGTTGCGTATCATCGGCGCAGATCTTTTAGATCTCACACTTTGTAACGCTTAATGATGTTTCAGTGGAAATGATTGCTGATTTAGATGATAAAGCATTTGTTATCGTTTCAGGAAGAGTTGATTACTTACTGATTCAGTGAGACTCTTGGTCTGATTTATAACTTCACAGAACTGCATTTTTGGAGGACAGGCAGTTTGTATTAAATGAAAACTGTAGGTTATGCTTATAAACTCCAGACATTGTGTGTATTTGAGTGACCTGACAGACTAAGCATTTGAGAAACTTGACAGGCGTTATGAGGTTTTTTCCTTGCCTTTGATTTCGTGTCGCTTCTAATGCTCAATCTTTAGGGTTTTTCAGTATTTTATATTCTGCTGGTTGTCCTTCTCAGTGCTTTTGCCACAAAATAATGTTTGGTTTGAGGATTCGCTTAATATTAGTCTCATTTTCTGCTCATCATTTTTACTATGATTTACCTTTGGCTTTATATCAGTTTGACTGCAATGTTTTTATCAATCTGTGAGGTAAATTACATTTTCTGCAATGCTAATAAGGAATTATTTATATGCTATTCTATAGTAGTATATAATACTAAATAAACATTATTAATAAATTATTTATTATTATTTTGAGTTTTATCATTTCAGTTTTTAAAAGTTTTGTAATTTTTAAATGTGTGCCTTTATAATTTTTATTAGGTTTTAAATAAATATATTTCTATTTAGCTTCAATTCATTTTTATTTCAGTTTTAGTAATTTTATTTCCTCAAATTAAATTTATTTCAGCGCTAAGTTTCAGTAAGTTCAAGTTTTTCTTTTTAAGTTGATGTTATTTGGTTATAATATTAATATATACATATATATATATATATATATATATATATATATATATATATATATATATATATTCAGTAAGTTCAATGTTTGTTATTTGTTTATAATATTAATATATATATATATATATATATATATATATTCAGTAAGTTCAAGTTTTTCTTTTTAAGTTGATGTTATTTGGTTATAATATTAATATTTCATATATAATATATATAATATTTGTTTTATTTTATTGCAGCTTTATTCAAATTACTACAAATGCATTTGTGTTTTTAATTATTTATTTTCTTTTTAGCTTTCATTTAATTTCAGTTCTTTAAATTATTTCTTAAAATTATTGCAGGGAGTTTCTGTGGCTTAAACCAAATTTAAATCTGTAAATGAATCTTTATTCAGCATCTGAGTTTGCAGCTGTTTTTCTGGTATTTTCTCTGAACATCTGCTGCTAGATTTCACTTGACACGTTCATTTGACACGTCCATAACCAGATGCACATGAAATCTGTGCCCTCAAAACTCAATTAGTTATACTTATAATAGTGGTTTACAGTCTGGTCGATTACATATACTGTACTTGGCTCCAGTGCTTTTATTTGGTGGCTCTGAGCCATTATGTGATCGGTGTTTATATTCTCAGTTTTTGTCTTCTTCCAGACGTTCCTCCCTGTCTGTTGTTTTCTGTCCAGCAGGCGTATATTGTTTCTCACATTACCATCATCATGTCTGTCTTGTGCGCTGCATTGATCAGATGGTATGAAATATTCAGCGCAGCTCCAGCATTAGCATGTTTAAGTGCTCATGAGTCTCTACACGCTTAGTATTCTAGAGCGGCGCTGGACGGCACACGCGTGTCACCTTCAGCGAGGGCTGGTTTTATTGACTCAACACAGTTCCAACAGTTTAGATTTAACAAAATTAAAAATAAAAACAAAAAATTCATTAAAATCATACACGACTATTTAAAAACAAAACAAACAAAAAAAAACACATTGCCTCTTAAAATGAACATCCTGCAAAGGTAATTTGATGGTGCGCGTGAATGTGAAAATTAGGGCTGCAAAAAATGTAATTGTGATTTTTTTTATTTTTCACTCATAAAAGTTGTGATTGTGATTTTAAAATGCGATTTTAAAAAAAAGAACAGTTTTTTTTATTGGTGTGCTTATATATGAGAAAGACTATAATAATAATAATAGTAGTAGTAATAATTGTTATTATTATTATTGCTAAATAAAAATATAGAAATGACTAAGTGAAAGCAAAATATTAAATATAACTATTTTAATATTTCACTGGAAAATAAAAAATAAAATAATTAGTAAAAAAGCTATCGTAAAACTATATTATATAATATAGTAAATAAAATATAGTAAAACTATGCCATTGCAACTGTATAATTACAATACATGAAACTTAAAAATCTAATTGTGATTAAAAAAAAAAAAAAAAAAAAATCCAGGTCTGTGTTGCTTGTTTTTGTTTAAAAATGTTGTGCTTATGTGAGTATGGCTATAATAATAATAATAATAATAACATATGTTATTATGTCATTTTATAATGTCATTTTTATTATTACAAAATAATATAATAATAATTATATGACTATGTCGTGCAACTATAAAATGACAATGCTAATATCTATAGCCGTTTTAATAAATGTTTTAAATTGGAAACGTTAAACCATCAAACTTTTATTTTGACGGAAAGCGTTCTTCTGTTCTCCGCTCAGAGCTCATGTAAGTGTGTGGGCTGAACACTGACGACTGAAGAGCAGGGTGCTTGGAACCGGATGCTTATCTAATGGTTTCCTCCGCATGTAATAGAAGGAGGAGCTCATTAGATTATTTGAGGAGCCAGCCAATGGCGTGGGTTTGGGGGCGGGGCTATCGGTTTGCCTCTGTTTCTTTGTATCTGTTTGTCTAAATCATAATTATGCATTTTAATGACACCTTTTAAACCAACTCGCACACGTCAACACTTTTAAAAGCATAGTTCACCCAAAAATGAACATTTTGTCATCGTTTACTCACTGTCCTGTCGTTCCAAACCTGCGGAACATAAAGGAAGATATTTTGATGTGTTTTGTTTAGTTTGTTTTTGGTCCATGCAGTGAAAGTAAATGCAGTTCCACATGAGCTCCATCTCTGCATCTGCTCTGAGTTTGAGTCGCTTTAATGTGCATTCAGGGAACATGCGGCAACCATCTTCACAAACTTGTAATTAGTGGCGCTTATCAACAAAAGAGAAGCTTTCAGAGCTCCCTGCAGCTTTCCTTTCAAATCAAAGTCTGATGTTTTAACATTTGAAAATGAAGAAATGAAGAAATCCATAAATATTTGCACTGGCATTTTACAGTTCTAATGTAAAATAAAATAATTATTATTTTCATTATTATTATTATTATATTTTTCTAAAATACTTAGATTTTTATTTTACAGTAAAATATTACAATATCAATTACTTTTTAGTAATTTTCATATTTTTAAATAACAACAGTAGTAATATTTTAAATCACTTCATTGTTTTATTTTATAGTTAAATATTACAATAGTAATATTCCTTAAGTATATTTTTATCTTTTATCTAATAATAATAACAATAATAGATATTATAAATATTATTGTTATTATATCTTTAAATGCTTGATTTAAAAAAATGCTCAGTGAAATATAATTTATTTTTAAAATATATCTTTATATTTTAATTTAATAACAATAATAATATTTATTATCATAACTGTTATTATTATTATTATTATATTTTTAAATGCTTGATTTTTTACAGTGATATTATAATAGTACTATTACCAGTTAGTTTTATTATTATAATTTTTTTTATTTGAACAATTTATTTATTTAATGTTCTCCATATATATATATATATTATAGTTTTTATAATAATAACTCCACAACCAAATTTGGCCAAATTGCGCAACCCTACAAACCAGGGTTTTTTTCCCCAATATTTGGTCCTAATTTCTTTCACGTTCTACATAAGAAAGAAATGCATACAGTTTTGGAACGAGTATATTTGGGTGAACTATCCCTTTAATGCACATATTTATAAATCCATCCACAGATTTCACTCACAATCATCAGAAGATTCTGCTGATTCTGGGCTGTTGAGTTAAATCTGACATACAGAAAGTGGTTTGACTGTGTAGATGTGTGTGTGTGTGTGTGTGTGTGCATCAGCTGCAGTGAATGTAGTTCTGTTTGTCATGATACATTTTCATTAGCAGCGCTGCTGTACTCTGTTCACTGTACTGTACATTCAGTCAGATGAGCAATAAGACAGTTTAATTAGCAAGTCTAATCAATAATCTGTCTAATTGTTATTATAATGGACAGAAGGTCAGTTTGATAGGGCGGTGCAGTATGAGCATGCATGTTTTCTTCACACCTCCGTTTAACGACTCAGAAACGGCTGAGCCTCATCAGCCAATCAGAGCGCTCGTCCCAAGGCTGGCCTGGAAACCCAGCGTCTCCGGCGAGAGTAATCACCCCACTCTCCGTAACGAGGACAGCCGGGGTCCCACTGCAGCCGGGACGTCTTATTTTACCTCACGCACGCTCAGAGTCACAGTGAGGCTGCTGCAGCCATGCAAGAGATATAATAAACATGCAAATGTTTAATAAACCCATGTGACGTGAGATCTGCTGTATGTTAAGTGTAGAGAACATGCATCTGCTTCATGCAACCCTATATAGCACATACACTCATGCACAGCTTTCATGAAACATGCACAAATATATAGCTATTAATGCACACATTACAGCTGAACAATAGTTAATGCAAATCAGTGCCATAATGTGGTGCACATGCTATAAAGTGTTCAGTCAGAATATTTAATTATTAATATGTCATTTTTTATGTCTCTTCAAAAATGTTTAGATTCTCAATTTTAAGTTCTTAATATAAGAATCAAATTCAATCAGTCAATTTTTTTTGTACAAATCTCAAAACAGTTCGATTGTTTTTACGAATTAATTTATTGCTTTTTTTGTCTCTTCATTTTGACACTGATATCAGAATTTTTTTTTTACTATTTCCAAACTTTTTCAAGAAAGGGTGTACATGTGTTGTTGCTTTTTTTCAAATTGTGTAATTTTTTAAAAATTATTTTCTTAAATATATTATTTTATTATTACTTTTAAAATATTAGTTTTGTTGAACATATAACTGAGAGGACTGCCACAGTCACAGATGTAAAATCACATTCATATTTTTAAAATCACTGTCATGGCAAAAAAAAAAAAGCACAAAATTATTGATTTATATAATTAAAAATGTATTTAAAAATAAGAAATAGAATCAGAATTTTTATTGCTTTAATTATTTATTTAAACATTTTAATTTAATGCTAACTTGCACACATTATATAAACGTTATTAAATTTGTCTTTAATTTCTTTTGTTACTTTGTTACCATCTTCAAGAATCGACTAAAAGCACATCTCTTCCATCTTTACTTGACCCTCTAACTCTAGCACTCTATTCTAATTCTATTCTTTAAAAAAAAAAAACTTGCCCCTTTTAGACTTTCACTCAATTCATTTACAAACTGCTTGCTTTCTTTAAAAAACGAACACTAGCTTTTCTATTCTTTTTGAATTCTATCTGTTTTCTTTTTATTATACAATTAACAAAAAGCAAAACAGGCCTCTAAATTATTTTTAAAATCACTGCATCTTGGCAAAAGTGCCATCCACATTTTAATTAATTTATTTAATGAATTGAATGTTAAATTTAAAAACGGAAATAAAATCGACCCATTTATTGCTTCAATTTTAATTAATTAATTTCACCATTTTAATTTAATGATAATTTGCACACATTATAAAGCCTGCAGTCTTATTTTTTTAATCAAGATTATTTGTCTTAAATACGTTATTTATATAATTGCATTAATGTGTTTAGACATCATGTTAATATGTAAGTAGTGATCTGTGCACTAGGGGTCGCTGTTTCTGTTATTAACTTCTTCCTTTGTTACATTAAGTTCATTTATGGGTTCCAAAAATTGCACCATAGCCTAAACAAATGAGTTCAGGTGATGCGAGTTGTGTTGGTTTCGGTGTTAGCAGGGCTGATCTCACTATACGTTCATTGAACAGCCCAGTCCACCCCCAGACAAAGATGGTTGAGGTGTAACCGGGCGGCCCAATGCTGTCCTACAGTCCTGCTGCTCTTCACGACGACGGTGACTCTGAAGAACCACAAACTCTGCCGTTCACCTCAAATACTGTGCTCGTCTGACTCAGCACCTTTCACTTTCACACAATCTGTCATCGTTTACTACAAACTCCTCGTATTTTTGTGGATATTTGCCAATGAAACACGGTTTAGTGGGTATTACCCATAATCCTTTGCTGCTTGGATTTGCATACACAGTCTGATTTACAGAAAAGAGGTTTTCAATGCAGTTTTGACTTTTAAATGTTACTGAATGCCATTTGTAATGTAAGTTATGGCTGTTATTATTGAAATAACCTAATTTTTTAATTTTGTTTATTATTTTGATGAATATTTTTGGTCTTTTAAGGTGGCGCTGCTGGGAATGGACATAGTATCTGCTTTAGTGACCAGACTACAGGAACGCTTCAAAACACAAATAGGAACAGGTGAAAATGTTTCTAAAATAATAATAATAATAATAATAATAATAATTATTATTATCATTAAATAATAATAATATTATCATTATTGAATATTTATTGTATTTTTATAAAAATAAAATGTTTTATTTTTTAATATTACAATGGTTAAAATGTAACACTTTTTAAATAAATATTGTAAAGTTTTATGTATTTGACCACTAATTTGAAACTCATTTGTGTGAGTTTATTGATTTATAACAATACAGATGCTAATAATTTCATAATATGTCTTATATTTGTTTTTCTCTCAGTTCTGCCCAGTTTAATCGATCGTTTAGGTGATTCTAAGGACCAGGTTCGAGATCAAGCGCAGTCACTTCTGTTAAAAATCATGGACCAAGCGGCCAATCCGCAGGTGACACACTTACAGCGTCCCGCTTTATAGAGTAATGTGAAATAAATTGTGGCTAAAACTAATAAAAGTATTATTGTTTGCAGTATGTTTGGGACCGAATGCTGGCCGGATTCAGACATAAAAACAACCGGACCAGAGAAGCTGTTTGCTTTTGCCTTATTTCCACTCTTAATGTGTATGTACCTGGGTTTTTATAAATATTTTGAATCAATTTTAATTTAGATTTTGTTTTTCTTCTTCTCTTTTTAAATAATTCTATATGTTTTAGTAATTTTTAATGTGCTTTTGTCATTTTTAGTAGTAAAAAAAAAGAAAAAGGTTTTTATTAGTGCTGTCAACGATTAATCGCATCCAAAATAAAAGTTTTTGTTTACATAATATATATATATATATATATATATATATATATATATATATATATATATATATGCATGTATATATTTAAGAAAAATATGTTTATATTTTAAATATATTTATATATAATATCAATTATATGAATATAAATATATACATGTAAATATTTTCAAAATATATACTGTGTGTGTGTGTGTATTTATATATATATATATATATATATACATAATAAATATACACAGCACACACATATATATTATGTAAACAAAAACTTTTACTTTGGATGCGATTAATCATTTGACAGCACTAGTTTTATACATTTAATATTTCAGTTTTAGTTTGTTATTTTTGTACATCAAGGTAAACTAAATTAAAATAAGAAATGTTGCACAGACAACTATTTTCAATAAATAAATACATGAATGAATGAATGAATAAACAAATAGTTTTCAGTGTTTTATTTCAGGTAACATACAGTACATTTATTTGATGGTTTTAGCTTCAGTATTAATTTACTATAAAAACCCTAATTTACTTTTATTCAAAACTGTGTTTGTTTTCATGTTTTGCAGATACGGAGCTCACGGTTTAACCCTCAGCAAGATTGTTCCTCATATCTGTCATCTGTTAGGAGACCCGGCGAGTCAGGTGAGAGGGTTTGTAGTGTTGTGGTCTATGGATCCCCCTGCTGGTCATCACAGGAACTGCTGCTGACCTCCACAGTACTGTGGCTATACTATGGTATAGTGATGGAAATACCATGCTAATGTGTTTATATAACATGTTATTGGACATTTACTTTATTCAGTCATATTTACATGCCACTATATAGATACTTGGAGTACCACAATGCAATGCAGTGCGCTCAGCTTCTACTGTTTTTGTTATGGCATGAATGACTGTGGCTGTTTCTGGTCAGGTTCGTGACGGTGCGATGAACTGTCTGGTGGAGATTTACAGACACGTCGGGGAGAGAGTGAGGATGGATCTGGGGAAGAAGGGGCTGCCGCAGTCACGGTAATAAAATCACATAAATAACAGTTATTATCATTAAAATCACTTCTTCATAACAACAGTGTCAACCACATTTTACAGAAAATATTTTATGTGATTTATTAAAAATGTATTTTAATTTTAGTTTTGTTTTAATTTAATGTTTAATTAAATTAAAATTTAATTTAATAAGTGTTATAATTTTTTTTAACTTATTTACAGTGCCAGTGCTTTTTATTCTTCATCTTTTTTTCTTTTTTTTGTTACAGTGCCATCTACATTTAAAAAAAAAAAAAGAAACATTTTAATGGGAATTGAATTGAATTTTTAACATTTTGATGTATTTTTAATGTAGTGATTTTTAAAAAAAGTTATTATAAAAAATATTTATAATATACTTTCTTTTTATTTTTTTCTGCTACAATGCCATCCATATTTTACAAAACATTATGTAATCTATTGAAAATGTATTAAAATTTGAGAAATATTTTTTAGATTAAATTTTTATGACAATTTAATTTTGAACAATTTAATTTTAAATGAACTTTTTAAAATTCTAACACCATTTTTAATTGAATGATTATTTATGAGTTATTCAAAAAATAAAAAACTGTAATTAATTTATATTTTCTTAATTGTCTTTGGTTTTATTTATTTACAGTGCACAAACCACTTCACAGTTTTGATATTGTATAGGCTACTTTTTATATAATTTTTTATATTTATATAAAAATCTTTTATCATATTACTTTTTGCTTTTATACTTTTTACAATATATTACAGTACTCTTTATACTTTTGCTTTTATACTTTTTGTATTTAGTTAATCAATCAATTTATTTATGTATCCCTTTATGATATGTTTAGTAAAACTCCGACTTATAAAAGAACACTTTATTGTTTGCTGTGTTGCAGGTTTGACAGTCCTTGTGTGTATCTGTGTTAGATTTCTGCTCTTTTATGATGAGATGGAGACTAATGAAGTCTTTCCTCTGTCTGTTTTGTTCAGGTTGAATGTGATTTTCAGCAGGTTTGATGAAGTCCAGAGGTCTGGGAACATGATCCTGTCCTCAGGTGAGTCAGTCTTGTTATATTTGATGTCATATATGATGATCTGTGACACTGTCGGCTGTAAATCACTCTCTATCACTGTGAAACCGTATGAAAGCTCTATCAGGTGCTGTATATGAAGTTACCGGCTCATAAACTGAGCTTTCTTCTGTGTGTGTGAAATGCTCGCCGCTGAGATTGTTCCCATTGTTAGGCCATTGTTTCCTCGCTGCCCCAGTTTCAGTGTGTGTGTGTGTGTGTGTGTGTGTGTGTGTTGGTTTGGGACGGTGGAATGTGGACTGACTTCGTCTGTTCTCGTCTTTTCCACAAGTTTTCGTCTTTTATATTGTTTTTAGCCCCCATTATGCATTCAGGCTCTGAAAGAATAATTATTTTATAAAACAGTCATAAGTTAATATTTTACAACCATATTGTATATGTTTAGCAACTTCTCATAAATAAGTAAATGTGATAAAAAATGTATCTACTTGAGGAATTCTTTGAAATTTCAAATTACACATAAACCACACACAACAAAGAAAAAAAATGTATGTATGTATGTATATATATAAAATGTATTTTATTTTTCTTAATATTGATGGGATATATCTGAGAATGACCAGTATTAACCCCATTGAAATCAATGGAATTCAGTTAAATTCCTTTGAATTTAACTCATGATTGTTCAAAAACAGTCCAAATTTACGAAACCTACATATTTATTTCTAACAAAACAACATCAAATCAACATAAATATTACTCTGAGAAGTTTTCAAACAAAATAAATTGATTTACTTGCATAAACTTTCATTTTCAGTAACAAGTGATTAAAAGGAACATGTTTATCAACAAAATTCAGTCTCAAAGTGTAAGATAACTTACAAAAGTTTTTGACACTAATATAACTTCATAGTTAATGTTGCAAAAGTATTTTTGACACCTAATGTTACTTCATATATACCCGGGTCAAAAATGACCCGAATGCAAAATGTGTAACATTATTTTTAAATGGTTATATCTCTTAAAAAATAATTGTGAAAATTTGACAAAAATAAATAAAGATGTGTAATTTGAGGGTCTTAAAGCATTTGCAAAGTTTTTTTCCTTTACTAAAAACTCTTTTTTAGAAATGTTAGATCTGACTGATTTACATTTACATTACGATCATATAAATATAAGCATCTGCAACAAATCGCATATTTAAAAAAATAAATAAATAAATTGAGCTGTTTTTTCTTCTGTATTCTCACGATATCAGACTATATGAGCCATAAAACCAGATGCATCAAATATAATACTCAACAAAAAACACATATGCAAATTTTTCTAGTATATTTTGTGTAAAGATTCAGTACTCCACATGACTCGTGCGCTATATTAAGTCTTCTGAAATCATATGATGGTTTTATATGAAGAACAGACTGAATCACTGAAGCTCTGGAATGTTTCAGATTCAAAAACATCAGTTTTTGGTTCATTTTTGTGAGCTATTCCTTTAAATGTGAGTGAGGTCAGTAGAGAGGGAGTCACTGCAGACGAGAGCAGCGCTGTGTGTGTGTGTGTGTTCAGTCACAAGACTAGAGAAACACAGCAGAGCTTCATTACTGCACATCAAGCCTCCGTCATGACAGCAGGGGACGGTAAGACTACTCTGAATGTGTTTCAGTAGAGCGCTGCAGGTGCATTGAAGACGTTTGTTGCGTGTAATGCATGCGAGGATCAAGCGTTCAGGGTTTGGTCTGATAGTCGCTCTCATTTCTGCATCTTCTCAATGTCTCGAGCTAATCTCGTATCTCTTTTTTCTTCGGTTTATAGGCTGCAAATGACTTGAAATCAGCATCATTAGCATATTACTGCTGTTTTAACGGCTCGTTGTGTGGCGTGAGTTTGTGAGCCACGTCTCAGGTGTCTGAAGTGCTCTGAAGTATTCATGATCATCAACTTAATATTTGATGCTCTGCCACCCGTTTCTGATGGCTTTAGCTGCTCTCACAGTCACCCGAGGCTCTTCAAGAGCAAAATAGGCCTGTTATCACCTTGTTTTCACCTGGTATTTACATCTCCAATGTGTTCACCACTAGTCTTTCTCTGATTTTGTGACTAACATTTCTATAAAGTGCAAAAATAAAATGCATCGGAAAAGGTTTGCACAAATTGCATTAAATGTAAGTTGCATGAAAACGTATTGATCTAATTGGAGAGAAAAGTTAGCATCCAGCCACTTCATTGTGAATGTTAAATTTATATATTGTAATACTTATTTGAGGAATATTATTGTATTAGTGTATAGTCAAAGTAAAAAGAGCAGATGAACACAAAACAGCAAAACAAAATAAAGTTAAAGAGGCTAAACTTTATCATTCATCTGAACTCTGCTCGTATGTTTTTATATGTTCTTATGCCCTACACATGCATTAAATGTGTTTTTCTAGCGTATTTCTCAGGTAATATCAATAGTGTGACATATTTCAGATATGCTAATATTTCTACTCCTCTGAGAGTAGAAAAAAATGAGTATATCTTATGTAGTTTCCATTTTAAATAGTAAAAACTCAAGTATAGTTTTTGCTGTCAAAAAAGCTGGCATGGCATTAAAACAAACAAACTCTAGGACAGTGTTCATCTGTTTGAGTTTCACAAATTTAATACTAGCACTAAAATAAGCACTTGACTTTACAACCACACAAATAAAATGGGTTAATAATAGTCTATAGAGTGTTTCAGTGACTGTAATCAACAGAAAATGAGCCGTGCTTGTGATTTCAGAGGCTGAATGTTGTTTTTGTGCTGCGTTTCTCGGCTGCCAATTAACATGCTGTGATCAACAGAAGTCTGTACATGAGCTTCACAGCAGCTTCAGCGTTAGATGGCGACACCATGAAAGCTAAAGGAGCTCTGTGCAGTTTAAGACGGTCTTAACACCGTTCTAATGAAAGCGTGTGCTCCGTTTGAGAAACGCTGAAGGGATTTCGCTGTGTTTACAGCATCTTGTGTGTGTTTCGTAAGAGAGAGAGAGTGTGTGTGGGACGTTTTGAGATCAGCCCACACACACAGCGCAGCAAAAATAAGCAGCTTTGGATTGGACGCACGGCTCAAATAGGACATTTTTTCACCTTCGGTCGGTTCAGCTACTCGTCACTTCATACGCAACACTTTAAGTAGGTTAGAGAGCGATTTGGAGGAAAAATGAGCACCGTTGCTCAGATATTGTGTGTTTTTGTCTTGAAGGAGGGAGATGGATCATGCTGTTTGATGCATTAATGCACACGCAGATACGGAGCAAAATCTCTCATCATTCACCCTAAAATCAAATAAAATGAAGCCTATAATTAGGACTATTCAAAGATTTAAATTAAATTCTTTCTAATGTAAAGAAAAAAATGCTTTTTTATTTATAGATTGTGCAGTATTTATTAATTAGAATGGGTTCTTGTTGAATGCTGAGATAAAATAAAATACAAAATCAAATATAAAGGTTGCCAAAGCAACAACATTTAAGTTACTAAATTGTAAGTTACTTTAATTGAAGTTACTAAAATAACTAAAACATAATAAAACATACAGTATTAAAAAAGTGACAAAAACACAACAAAAATGCTAAAACTTGAACTAAAATTCAAATGAAAACAGAAAATATAAAAAATAAAATCTAATTGAAAATAGTAACAAAAACAATAATAATATATTAGTAATACTACTGAGTCAGAAATATATCCATCAAATTGATTAATTAGGTGTTTATTGAGATGATAAACTTAGATTAAGAAAGTGTTCACTTCTTATTCCTAAATTTACAGTTATTTACTTCATCTTTTATGTTTTTAGGGTGAAGTTTGAGATAATATTGTGTACAAATTAATTTTTTTTTTTTTTTTTTTTTTTACATATATATATTGTGTGCATCTCATTAGCTTGGATAAATGTATTATATGTGCATTTTGGCATGATATCAGCCGTCCTGCTGTAATAAACTGCAATATTTATGAAGAATTAGTCAGAGATTGAAGAAATTGATTGTTAATAACGATTCACAACAAAGCAGCTTCACAGTAATAAACATGAAAATAACAGTATTAATTACAGTACGTTAAATGAATCAATTCTAAAACAAATTTGATTATATAAGTAGCTCTAAAAAAAGAAGATTATTCATGATCACTTCAGTTCAGTAGTATTATTTGCATTTTAAACCCCAGTAATTGTGAGTAACATTATATTTACCTCTTAAATATTTTTCAGTGAATATGGCAATATTGTGCCGTATGAAACTCGGTTTTATAAAGTTTTCCTTTCATTAAAAGTGCCTTATGAAAGATTCTGTTGCATTCACTTGTTTAGGAGTCTATATAATGTATTTCATCTGATATTATTAGATATGTTTGGTCCTCCTTCATCAGTTTTCTGTGAGCTGCATCACATATATTGAATGTTGGGCTTGTGTTTCTCACATTCCTCTCATTCTGTCTTAATGAGGATTATTAGATTCGCTCGGAGCAGACAGACGTCAATACAGCAGCAGCATATTTCATCTGCTCTAAAGACTAAAGACTTTGGTGTCAGACACATTTCTGAAATCATTTGTTAGCATGTGACGTTAAACGCTGAAAGACATCTTTTAGATCAGTTTTTAGGTGTTTTTTGGTGAAGCCTGTCCTAAATCACAGCATCAGGACAGAATCTGAACCAGTTATCAACATTGAACTCGCATAACACATACAGGATCACATAATTCAACTTACAGTAAAAAATAAAAATATTAATATTACACCCTACTGCATGCCTAGACCTAAAAATCTAAATTTTGGAATTAGCACAGAAGATGTTCTGTAACACAAAGTACTCATTAGTTTTAGTGTTCTGCCACCTGCTGGTGAAATGTGAGATTTTTTTTTTTTTTAATGATCTGATATTCATCACAATATTCTTAAATAATTCAAATATTAAAGTTTTTTTTTATTTTGCATTTTGACTTATAACCAGAGCTCTGATTATTTGCTTTGATTATTTAATATGTTTTTAACCAGTAAGGATTATAAATAGTGATGTTTCATCTCAGACAAAGTTATGAATTTTGAACTCAAAAACTAATTAAAGATGGCTTCTATGTAAATTTAATTGTACACACACGCACACACACATGCACACACACACGCACACATGCACGCACACACGCACGCACACACACACATGCACTCACACACACACACACACACACACACACACACACACAGAAACATGTCTGTCAGTGTAATACAGGCCTGTTCTGACTCTTTCTGCAGCGTTATTGTGTGTGTTTGCTGTATTATCTGCTGTTTGTCAGTCAGTGTGTGACGGTGTGTTTGTCAGCGATGAGTGTGTGATTTCAGTCAGAGTCATGAGCGGATGCAGTCAGCTGTTTGGATGACTCTGTGTGTGTGTGTGTGTGTGTGTGTGTGTGGAAGAGCACTGATCTGATGAGTAATCCAGGACTGATGTCACCAGTCATTTTTAATGTCTCCCTTTTTTGCTCATTATTTTTATCAGACTGTAAATGTATTTAGATATTTAGATGTATAGACTATTGCTGCTTATATTAGTAATTATATATTTGTAAAAATGATACTAATTATTTATTAGTATAATTAGACTGCCTCCTCCCTTTTTGACCTGCATTCTCTCTCAGACCCCGCCCTCTAGAGACAGGTCAGCCAATCCAAACCTGTAGGCTTCAGTGAT
The DNA here is from genome assembly GCF_012432095.1 of Onychostoma macrolepis. Taxonomy (NCBI): domain Eukaryota; kingdom Metazoa; phylum Chordata; class Actinopteri; order Cypriniformes; family Cyprinidae; genus Onychostoma; species Onychostoma macrolepis. Next base: position 27,562,726 of record NC_081165.1, on the reverse strand, counting down.
AATTATATTTTATGTTTATTTATTTTTATTATTTTTCATTTTGTATTTTATAACATTTTACACAAAATTGGTTCTTTTTTTAATTAGCTTTTTAATTAACTTTTTGTTAACTTTTTTGTTATTTTATTAATTTTTATTGTTATTGTTATTTTATATCTTTTTTATTACATTATATATTTATATATATGTTTCTTGTACAATATTCATATTAATATGCATTATTATTATTATTATCAATAATAATAATTGTTATTTATTTATTTATTATTACTATAACCATCCTTTTGACTCGCCTTCTCTCTTACTCTATTTTTATGCTTTTTATTTTTAAATATTTTAATTCTGTCTTTTTCTTATTTTTCATTGTACACTAAATTTGACCAAAATATTATTTAAAAATATTTTATTAGTATTATTTATATATATATATTTATATAAATTAATATTAAGTTAAATTTCTTTATATGAAATTGTATTTAAATTTTTTTTTTTTTATTTCATTAAATTATTTTATTAATTTTAATTTTTTACACTGGTATTATGAGATAACTGGACCACCACTCACTGAATTAAACATGCAATTAAGCGAGGTCATGTGACAACAGTGCATACATACTGCATACTGTTTCACATACGATCTAAAAACAGTATGCAGTGTGCATGTAGTGAGCGGTATGCTAGTATTCAATTCTGAACACAGCCCATATGTGAGGCTCCTCCCCCTGCCCTCCTCCACCCAGTGATGTGGGCGGAGCTTCATCAGTAATTGCTCATCCCAGCATGCTCCAGTTTCCACACACACTCACACACACACACACACACACACACACAGGGAGGGGTCGCGTGCCGCTGGAGGCTGTGTCAGAATGAGGCAGCGTGGGAAAGCGTGACGATATGTTGAGGAAGCTGGTGTGCCGGAGGATCTGCGCCTGTAAGCGTTTCTCTGTCTGAGCACTGCATGACCGGAGAGACGGAGACAGACCGACAGACATAGACGCGCATCTGTAGCTCTCTGTGATAGCGACTCACATCTGTCTGTCTCTCTGCCTCTGTCCTTCTGAAATCTGATCGCTGTGATTAAATGCTGCATGCAGACCGTGTGTGTGTGTGTGTGTGTGTGTGTGTGTTTTGCATTTATGTCCTCAACCTTTAAATTGAAAATGCTTAATAGACATAAATAATGTATTCATTAAGATATACAAATGCCTTGTGAGGGTTAGAGGACAGAAAGTGTCATTTTCTCAGTGTAAAAACAAGAACAAAAGTGTGTTTGTAGACAGAAAATTGCATCATTAACTATTATTACAATTAGACTGCCTCCATCCTTTTGACTTGCCTTCTGTATTTTTATGCGTTTTTGTTTTTAAATAAGATATTTTAATTCAGTCTTTTTTTTTGTTTTGTTTTCATTTTGCATCAGATTGGACCAAAAAATTATTTCCATTTTTAATTTTATATTAAAATCATACTTTATATTAAAATTTCAATAATATTTTGTTAATTATTTTATTTAATTAATTAAAATGTCCTTGTAACCTGCATTATGAAAACTTTCAATTAAAAATGCTTAATAAACATGTAAAATAACATATTAATTAAAATATACACAATATAAGAACAAATGTGTGTTTGCAGTTGTCTCCAGAAATTTCATTATTACTTATTATTGTTATTATTAGTCTGCCTCCATCCTTTTGCCTTTTCTATTTTTCTTTTTTATGCTTTTTAAAATTTTTAAATAAGATATTTTAATTTAATCTTTTTCTTCTTATTTTTCATTTTACACAAAATATGCAAAATACTATTTTTAGTTTTATTGGTATTAATTATATATTTGCATTTTTATATTTAAATTATATGTTATATAAAAATGTGTATAATTAGTATATTTTCTAAATTATTTTATTTATTTTATTAAATTAACTAAATTATTTAATTCATTTATGGCCACCAAATGTCCTCACAACATGCCTTATGGAAACTTTCAGTGGAAAATGCTTAATAAACCTGTAAAATAAGGTATTAATTAAAATGTGCTAATTGTTTGTGAGGGTGACAGAAAATGTCATTTTCTCCATGTAAAAACAAGGATATGTGTACAAATGTGTGTTTGCAGACAAAATTGTTCTCAGAAATTGCTTGAAATCATTTTGGGGGTGTATCATAAATCATAAATTAAGTCAATAATGTTTAAGTTCTCTTTTAGGGGCCAGAGATGGGTTTGAGTCTGTTTTTTTTTTTAATGTAAAAATAATAGATGTTTGTGGTTTAGATGTCTGGATGAATGTGTGTTTGTTTCCCTGGAGGTTTCTGGAGTAGTTCGGAGCATGTTAGAGGGCCGTTCGCAGTGAAGGATTGTGGGAGAGAGGTGTTGACACTAATGCATTATGAATAAGGTCGGGTGGGGGTGTGTGTGTGTGTATAAATAATTCATGGCGATTGATTGCTGGTCTGGCAGATTTTGGTGATGTTTCCTCACGTGAGCAGCTCTACCGGGGTTTCCTGAGCTGCTGAGTGAAGGAGGTGACGTCCTTCAGATTCACACACACACACACACACACACACACACACACACACAGAGACACACAGACACACACACACACACACACAGCACATCTGAAGTCTGTAGGTGCAGCGTAATATCAGGATGTTCAGATGAACATCTGCGGGTTTTACAGCCTTGTCTTATTCATTCTTGTTTTGTTTGCATGCATTAAGCTGAATCTAACTTGTAGTGCAAACCAGGGTTGTTATGGTTCACTGAAAGAAAAGCTATTAAAAGACATTATTTTAATTTAATTGATTAAGAACAAAGGCAAAATAAAATAAAACATAAACATTGGATTATTGGATGGAAAAACATCACAAAATTTTAAATAAACGTGTAAAAATACAATTAGAAAAAACAAATGTAAATATATATGTGAGCCTGGACCACAAAAGGAGTCATAAGTAGCACGATTATATTTGTAGCAATAGCCAACAATACATTGTATGGGTCAAAATGATTGATTTTTCTTTTATGCCAAAAATCATTAGGATATTAAGTAAAGATCATGTTCCATGAAGATATTTTGTAAATTTCTTACCATAAATATATCAAAATGTAATTTTTGATTAGTAATATGCATTGCTAAGAACTTAATTTCGACAACTTTAAAGGCGATTTTCTCAATATTTTGATTTTTTTGCACCCTCAGATTCCAGATTTTCAAATAGTTGTATCTCAGCCAAATATTGTCTGATCCTAACAAACCATACATCAATGGAAAGAATATTTATTCAGCTTTTCCGATCAAAAATCTGAAAAAGGATCAAAAATCGACCCTTATGACTGGTTTTGTGGTCCTGGGTCACATATGTGCATGTGGAAAAAAGCATATATAAACCTAATAAAAATAATAATAAAAATTAAATTAATACAATTACAAATTACCCTTTAAAACCTTTAAACCCTTAAACAAACACTAAATATAGCTGCAAGCAGCGATGACGGGCCCAAGCCATCAGTGCAACCGCCACCCTGGTGGCATCAAAAAAAAGGGGCACATGCATTTACAGTAACCATCTGGCAGTCTGGTTTTAAGGGATACAGCAATGAAAGGGTTAATCCAAACCATCAAGACTGTAAAAGACTGTTACTTTAATAAATCACCATGGCAACACCGTTCAATATATCCAAAATGCATTCACAATTTAAGTTCCTCAATGTTTTCCAGTCTTGTTGACAAAGTTTGGTGTGAATTCTATGATTTTCTTAGGACTAGTGTGCAATAATTCACGGCTATATTTTTCCAAAAATCCACATTCGATGCAAAATAACCGATTTGATGAGAACAATGTATGTACCGAGTTTGGTGTCTGTAGCTAAAACTAACCCCCCAACTTTTGTCAAAAGGTGGCGCTATAGACTGCTTCCTCCACGCCCTTTCATGAGCTTTTGCCAGTGTCTATCTATCATTAATACTGATATGTGTGTTGAGTTTCATGGAATTCTAAGCATGTTATCTGCCTCAAAATCACCGTAAAAGAATATTCAAGTTTGACACATTGCCATGCCAACAGTATTTTAGATATCAATATTCCTTCAACAGTTTTACATCGCCCGTGTTTTGACATTATTCTGATGAAGTTTGAAGCAAATCGAGTAAAAATAAGATGCTGAATTCAAAGTATTTTGAAAATGACACACTTCCTGCTGCCAGTTGGTGGCGCTATAACTTTGACTCCTAATAGTCACATCTTTGCGATCGGCATGATACAACGAACAAACCACTGAAGTTTGATCAAAATCAGACAATGAACGTGGACTTTATTAGATACTTCCTGTTTCTCATTTCTCGCCATAATTCATCACCTCGCCACGGGCAAACCGTTCGAGATATCAAAAATCCCTTCGCGGTTTAGCATCCCCAATTTCTTGGGATCATGGTCACCAAGTTTGGTGGCAATTGGTTGGAAATCCTCAGAGGAGTATATCAAATTCCAGAGCATGCGCTTTTCAAACAGCCCTGAATAGCCGACTTCTGTTGGGCGGAGCCTATGACATGCAGCGTGAAAGTTTTTCAGCTCAATGAGATCTATATGTGTACAGAGTTTCATATGAATACGTGCAAGTATGTGTGGGCTATACATCAAGTTTTCCGACTGTGTTCCACGGGGCGCTGTAGAGCCCCTGTGCCACGCCCGGGTCCCAGCCTCTGCGGCTTCCTAATGCCTAATTCCTAATGCCAATACAAAAAGTCAAAATGTTTATAACAACATTTGATCCTTCGGATGAGACGTTTAACCGAGATCCTGACTCTCTGTGGTCATTAAAAATCCCATGGCACTTCTCGTAACGAGTAGGGATGTAACCCCTGTGTCCTGGCCAAATTCCCCCCACTGGCCCTTATCAATCATGGCCTCCTAATAATCCCCAATCCACTTGATTGGCTTTATGACTCTCTCTCCTCTCCACCTGTAGCTGGTGTGTGGTGAGCGCACTGGCGCCGTTGTCCTGTGGCTGCCGTCGCATCATCCAGGTGGATGCTGCACACTGGTGGTGGTTGAGGAGAGACCCCCCACATGAGTGTAAAGCACTTTGGGTGTACAGCAATACACAATAAAGCGCTATATAAATGCTTCATTCATTCAACTAAATAGTAAATAAATAGTGTTTTCTCTGTCATTCCTCAGATAAGAACATCGATGATGAGGATTCGGTGGATGGAGGTCGTTCCTCGTCATCTTCTAAAGCAGCGTCATCGGTGCGGCGGACGGGATCCATGCGCAGACCGAGCTCCGCGTCCAGCACCAAGAGCTCAGGTGAATGACCTGCATCTCAGAAGCTTGACTGTTATTATACTATTTTTATGAAAATGATGGTTTTGCTTGTGCCTTCTGATTGGGCAATCCAGGGTTCCAGTTTTTCAGTTTTAAAAGCAATAACACATTTCAGTGCCGTGCTGCAATGTAATGCCATATTAGCTGTAGCTATCTTTACAGCCTCAATTAAAACCCACTTAAAATGTAAGAACGTATATCTAAAATATAAAATGTACATATAAATATATAAAATATAAAATGGTATGTATAACTTGTAATATTTTATACACAATTTTATAAATGTTGTTTTTATTTTTATTGTATATATAATAAATGTTATACAATTTAATATTTTTATATGTTATTATTTTGTATAGAATAAAATATATATAAATAAATATTAATTAAAATATTTAAAAATGTTTACAAATATATATATATACACACACACACACACACACACATATAAATATATATATATATATATATATATATATATATATATATATATATATATCAAATAAAAATATAAAATATAAAATCTATATTTAAAACTTACTGGATATGTTGATTGTCCCTATCAGGTAAGGAGAGCTCTGGTGCCGGTGCTGTTGATGAAGAAGACTTCATCCGTGCCTTTGAAGATGTGCCCACCGTACAGGTAAGCATTGGTCAGCTTCGTAACGTTAATATGTTCAACAATGTTAGGGGTCAGTAAGATTTACTCTTTTAATAAATTAATATTTGTTTTCAGCAAGGATGCATTAAATTGTTAAAAGTGACAGTAAAGACAGCAGCCATATTACCCTGTAGCCCAAGACTGGTTGCCCACTGAAGCTAAGCAGGGTTGAGCTGGTCAGTACCTGGATGGGAGACCTCCTGGGAAAACTAGGTTGCTGTTGGAAGAGGTGTTAGTGAGGCCAGCAGGAGGCGCTCACCCTGTGGTCTGTGTGGGTCCTAACACCCCAGTATAGTGATGGGGACATTATACTGTAAAAAGCACCGTCCTTAGGATGAGATGTTAAACCGAGGTCCTGACTCTCTGTGGTTATTAAAAAAAAAATCCCAGGATATCTTTCGAAAAGTGTAGGGGTGTAACCCCGGCATCCTGGCCAAATTTGCCCATTGGCCTCTGACCATCATGGCCTCCTAATCTTCCCCATATCTACTGATTGGCTTCATCACTGTCTCCTCTCCACCAATAAGCTGGTGTGTGGTGGGCGTTCAAGTGCCTAGAAAAGCGCTATGTAAATGTAACAAATTATTATTATCACTAAAGACATTTATAATGTTACAAAAGATTTCTATTTCAAATAAATGCTGTTCTTTTAAACTTTCTATTTATCTGTGAATCCTGAAAAAATTAAATGTATCACAGTCTCCACAAAAACATTGGGCAGCACGTTTTCAACATTGATAATAATCAGAAATGTTTCTTGAGCAGCAAATCAGCATATTAGAATGATTTCTGAAAGATCTTGTGACACTGAAGACTGGAGTAATGATGCTGAAAATACAGCTTTGATCGCAGCAATACATTCAATTTTAATAGATATTCACATAGAAAACAGTTGTTTAAAATCATATTTTTTACTGTATTTTTGATCAAATAACTGCAGAATTGGTGAGCAGAAGAGACTTCTTTCAAAAACATTAAAAACCTTACTGACCCCAAACTACATCCAAATGCATCTCTGTCAGTAACTCAAGGAATCATCAATAACGCAGCAATAACATCTGTAATGTGGAGTGTCAGTCTGGACTCTGCATTCAGTGGTTTTCCATTAGAGATCTCTGGACAGATGCCAGTGTTCAGTGAGTCTGATGACGCTGTTGTTTCGCTCACAGATTTACTCGGCTCGAGAGCTCGAGGACTCCATGAACAAGATCCGAGAAATTCTGTCCAATGACAAACACGATTGGGAACAGCGAGTAGTTGCAGTGAGTGATTTCACATTTATAATGGAATTAAATGGCTGCTTGTTACTCATCGCTCTGGAATACTTGATTGTGATTGGTCGATGGCATCATTCTGTGGTCACGTATTTTGTATAATGACTCCAAACCATATATTTATTCATTGTTTCAGTGATTTTATACATAGCTGTGCTTTCATGCAAGCATGTATATGCTTTCATGTCTCTTGTTTTCTTTCTTCTCACATAATATAAAAATAATCAACATATAATTTAAACTCAAATCAATATTTAATGTCCATCATTTATTCAGTTGTTTAGTTAGAAGGGAAATGTGAAGTCAACTGGTCATTATTGCAAAATTATAGAAGCCAATTTCTGCCACGGGATTTCTATCTCAATTCTGAGTTTACATCACAATTCTGAGTTTATATCCCGTAATTCTGAGTTTATATCTCGCAGTTCTGAGTTTATATTTTGTAATTCTGAGTTTATATCTCAGTTCTGAGTTTACATCTCAGTTCTGAGTTTATATCTCAGTTCTGAGTTTATATCTCAGTTCTGAGTTTACATCACAATTCTGAGTTTACATCACAATTCTGAGTTTACATCTCAATTCTGAGTTTATAGAGTTTACATCTCAGTTCTGAGTTTACATCTCAGTTCTGAGTTTACATCTCAGTTCTGAGTTTACATCTCAGTTCTGAGTTTACATCTCAGTTCTGAGTTTACATCTCAATTCTGAGTTTACATCTCGCAGTTCTGAGTTTATATCTCAATTCTGAGTTTATATCTCGCAGTTCTGAGTTTATATCTCGCAGTTCTGAGTTTATATCTTGCAGTTCTGAGTTTATATCTTGCAGTTCTGAGTTTATATCTCGCAGTTCTGAGTTTATATCTCGCAGTTCTGAGTTTATATTTCGTAATTCTGAGTTTATATCTCAATTCTGAGTTTACATCTCAGTTCTGAGTTTATATCTCGCAGTTCTGAGTTTATATCTCGCAGTTCTGAGTTTATATCTCGCAGTTCTGAGTTTATATCTCGCAGTTCTGAGTTTATATCTCGCAGTTCTGAGTTTATATTTCGTAATTCTGAGTTTATATCTCAATTCTGAGTTTACATCGCGATTCTGAGTTTACATCTCGATTCTGTGTTTATATCTCGCAGTTCTGAGTTTATATCTTCGCAGTTCTGAGTTTATATCTCAATTCTGAGTTTACATTGCAATTCTGAGTTTATTTCCCGCAATTCTGAGTTTATATCTCACGTTTGAGTTTATCTTGCAATTCTGAGTTTATATCTCACTTTTGAGTTTATCTTGCAATTCTGAGTTTATATCCCGTAATTCTGAGTTTATATCTCGCAATTCAGAGTTTATATCTCACTTTTGAGTTTATCTTGCAATTCTGCTTTTATATCTCATAATTCATAGTTTAAACCTCGCAATTCAGAGTTTATATCTCAATTCTGAGTTTATCTTGCAATTCTGCTTTTATATCTCATAATTCATAGTTTATATATCACAATTCATAGTTTAAATCTCGCAATTCAGAGTTCATATCTGGCAATTTTGAGTTTATAGCTCGCAATTTCGAGTTTGTATCGTAATTCTGAGTTTATATCCCATTATTCTGGGTTTATATCTTGCAATTCTGAATTTGTATGTCAGTTTTGAGTTTATATCTCTATTCTGAGTTTATATTTCAATTCTGAGTTTATATCTCACAATTCTGAGTTTATATCTTGCAATTCTGAGTTTAAATCTCAATTCTGAATTTATGTCTCGTAATTCTGAGTTTATATCGTAATTTTGAGTTTATATCTCTATTCTGAGTTTATATCTCTTTTCTGAGTTTATATATCTTTTCTGAGTTTATATCTCTTTTCTGAGTTTATATTTCAATTCTGAGTTTATATCTTGCAATTCTAAGTTTAAATCTCAATTCTGAATTTATGTCTCATAATTCTGAGTTTATATCGTAATTTTGAGTTGATATCCCAATTCTGAGTATACATATCTCAGTTTTAAATTTATATCTCGATTCTGAGTTTATACATCACAATTCTGATTTTTGTTTCTCAGAATTGCAAGAAAACATCAGAATTATGAGATATGTTTTTTATTTTTTAATCCCATGGCAGAAACAAGCATCCATACAAAACAGAGCCTTTCAGAGTGATCCATTTTGTCATGTTTATTTTGTAAAGTACGATCAAACTGGTCGTTATCTCATCAATCCAGTATTATGAGGTCATGTCATTTGAATGTGACCTTTGACTCATTGATTTGTTCATTTACAGCTGAAGAAGGTTCGTTCTCTGCTGTTGGCCGGTGCGAGCGACTACGATGGTTTTTCGCAGCAGTTACGGCAGCTGGAGGGGCCTTTTAAACTCTCAGCTAAAGATCTGCGCTCGCAGGTGGTGCGCGAGGCCTGTATCACACTCGGGTGAGTGAAATGTTTGTTTTTAGAGTAAAAGATACCTCAATAAAAGCTGCTTCATCTCCTTTGATCGTTTTCTGCGATGTAAATCAGTCTTATCCACTGATAGGCATTCAAATATACCTGCATCTCTCCGGTTTGCTGCTGTTGCTGGTATAAACCATCATCCCATTCAGCTCTAGTTGAAGACGGACTGACTGCTGAGTGGTGATGACAGACTTAGTTTAATGAAAAGAATCAATTAGTTTAAGTGGTCTGGTTTCAAACATTGGACGGATTCCAGCATCGTAAGATCTGCTGTGCTTCATGATGGAGCAGAGAGTGTGAAGCACTTAGTGTGCATGAAAACACACACCCTCTCATTAGACCGACAGGCTCTGTTCCAAACCATAGGCAACTGCCTTCATAGGCAACATCACAACTTAAATGGACGCACAAAAATGACTGATTTGGAACACAAATATAGCTCCTCATGTAAAATGCATAATTGATTTTAAGTTAGCATTTCATTTAACTAATGACATGATATAATAAGCACAAATATTGGGTAAAATAGTGCATTTTAATTGTATTTACATTTTTGCATTACATTTTTTTGCATTTACATAGTGCATTTTAATTGATGCATTTTTTTTTACTCATGATTGTAATGTAGAAACATACACTTCCTGTAAAGCTGCTTTGAAATGATGCTTATGGTGAAAAGCGCTATACAAATAAACATGAATTGAAATGAATAATTTCAAATGTATTTTTAAATATTATATAGATATAAGTCATATATTTATTGATATTTTGCAAGTGTTAATTAAATATTTTATATATTATATGTAAATATAAAATATAATTTAAAGTGTCAATTAAATATATATTTTTATTATTTATTAATATAAATACTTTAATCTAAAATATTTTATCGATGCGTTTCAATATTGCATGAATTAATTTGTTAATAAAAACATATTCCTAAATATTATGTATAAATATATAAATGTTATATATAAATATAATTCAATATTTTTATTGATAGTTTTCAGTATTGCATAAATTTAATTGTTGATTAAATATATTTTTAAATGTTATGCAGAAATATTTTTTTTCAGTATTGCATGAATTTAAGTGATGATTAAAATATTATAAATATTACTTATAAATTTATATAAATATTAATATATAACATTCTAGTTATATTGCATTACTGTATGCATGAAGTTTGTGTGTGTATGTATATATATAGTCTATTTTATAATTCTCTGCAAAGGATAGATGCAAAGCTTAAACTGAAATTAGGCATCTTAGAAGGCAGCCTGGTTATGACTGCCTCAAAATGCTCCCTTCATAGGCAGCTCACTAGGTTTTGAAACAAAGTTTAAAGTTTTGTTCTGTTAGTCTGATCTCTGATGTGTCTCTTCCAGACACCTGTCGTCTGTGTTGGGTAATAAATTTGATCACGGAGCTGAGAACATCATGCCAACATTACTGAACCTCGTCCCCAACAGCGCTAAAGTTATGGCCACATCTGGAATGGCGGCGATTCGTCTCATTATACGGGTACGTGTAAACACACACACACACACACACACACGGGCAGATGATGCTCTGTGTGACATGCAGTCAGGCTTGATGTTGGATTCAGGGCGGCAAACATAATCAATAAGATTGATCTGCATGTTAATTGTGTCTCTTCCAGTATCCTGCATGTGTTTAGTGTGGGCTTTGTGGGTTTGATGAACATCACAGTAGTTAGAAACATCCCAGAGTGCTTCCTGTTGAATTATTTTCTATTCCTGATGCTGTCCAAATCAGTTTTACATCAAAATAGAGTCTGTGCAGCACAGCTTGGTCTGTGCATTTGTCTGCAGTGTGAGCTACTCAGTGTAGATTAAACAGCATTTATACATGGAATATTTGTATTAAGCTGTTAATATTATAAATAATTAAAATACATACAGTATGTGTGTGTGTGTAGTTTTACTATTATTTCAAATAGATGTATTTTTATTATCTATAATAATTAATTTTATATTTACACAAATATTTACAGAATATTACAAAACCAGGTGATTAACATTTATAAATATTCACATTAGAATTATCTAATACACTTTCCATTTTAGAATCTCACAGATTTAAACCTGAAATCCTTACATAAAAATTTCCAAAAAGTTAATTTTGATCATATCTGTATTTATTGTAGTAACACTCTGTGATGTGTTCTTCTTCAGCACACTCACTATCCACGTCTGATTCCCATCATGACCAGCAACTGCACGTCTAAATCAGTGGCCGTCAGACGGTGAGAACACACACACACACACACACACACACACACACACACACACACACACAAACACACACACACACACGTCTGGTTTGCTATCCTTGTGAGGACTCTCCATAGACGTAATGCTTTTTCTACTGTACAGACCGTATATTCTATTGTCCTACACCAACCCTACACCTAAACCTACCCCTTACAGGAAACTACAGGCATACACACACACACACACACACACACACACGTTTGAGTCGCTCTGATCTTAACAGGAATATTTGCTCTGACTTACAGACGCTGTTATGAGTTTTTAGATCTTCTTCTTCAGGAGTGGCAGACGCATTCTCTGGAGAGGTGAGAATTAAAGACACAGTTCACCATTTACTCACCTGCATGTCATTACAAACCTCTGTGAAACACTAAATGAAATCTTTTGGATGATGTAGTTTGTTTCTCTTTTCCATATTTTTCCACGAGCGACTGCTTTTTAAATATCACCAATTCGTTTGGTTTCATAAACTGAATCATCAAAATGAACTGGCTCTTTTGAGTCAATTTTTGTTAAATGAATCATTTGATTCACAAATCTGCTACTTTCTGTGAGTAACTGTCAGTGTAGTTGTGGTTTAACTGTATTAAAGGAATAGTTCACCCAAAATGAAAATGTGCTGTAAATGTCATCACCCTCAGGCCGTCCCAGATGTGGATGAGTGTGTTTCTTCATCAGGTTTGTAGAAATGTGTCTCAGCATCAGTGTCTCATCAATGGCTGCTCTGCAGTGAATGGGTGCCATCAGAATGAGAGTCGATAAAAACATCACAATAATCCACAGCACTCCAGTCCATCAGTTAACATCTGGAGAAGACAAAAGCTAAAGCTAATCCAGCATTAAGACGTTTTTAATGTCTAAAATACGAGTCCATAATCCATAATAAGCTTCCTCCAGTGAAAAAGTGTTCTGGTGTGAATCAGGAGAGAAATCTGCAGATCAAGCACTGTTTACAAGCCAAAACAGCTTTAAACTAATATGTGGCTGGATTTTGATGCGAGAGACAACAGCAGATGCACTTTTTCACTGGAGGAAGCGTTATTATGGATTATGAACTAGACATTAAAAACATCTTAATGCTGGATTCGTTTCAGCTTTTGTCTTCTCCAGATGTTAACTGATGGACTGGAGTGGTGTGGATTATTGTGATGTTTTTATCAGCTGTTTGGACTCTCATTCTGACGGCACCCATTCACTGCAGAGCAGCCATTGCTGAGACACTGATGCAGAGACACATTTCTACAAATCTGATGAAGAAACAAACTCATCTACATTTTTAAATAGCTTGACAAGTGACAGTTTCAGAGTGGCTTCACTCTTGACTTTGAGCAGATGGAAAGCTCCATTTATGAAACCCGATGACACAGTGACAGTCTGGATCCTCAGGAGAGGATCTAGTGTCCATGTCTGATCTCAGAAAGGCTCTCACAGATGAGATCAGGTCTTCGTGAGCGCATACACACTCAGAATCAGGCTGACGTCCTTGATGAACCCACGCACGTTGGCCATGGCAATGTCACCTCGCCTTCGCCAGCACTTCCCGGTTAATGGATGGAGAATCGGGTTTCGGCCGATTGATTGATTCCGGCTCATGTTCTGCTGTGGTGGAGTTTGGCAGAGCCGCTGAATGGACTCACAGTTTTCATCCTCTCGTCTCCTCAGGCACATCGCTGTCCTGATGGAAACCATTAAGAAAGGAGTTCATGATGCAGACTCTGAGGCCAGATCAGTCGCTAGGAAGTGAGTGATTCTGTGTTTGTGTTTAATAATAATAATGATGATAACTTGATTGTTGATACCCAAATCATCTCAACACAGAAGGGATACGCTGATATAGACATTTTACTCAATGTAAAAAACTGAAATGCAGACCTAAATGAGCCGATTTTGGGAAAAATGAAAAGATTACAATCAGCATTATTTTAGTGTCATGTACTATCGTAGTTTTTATTATGTTTTCTGTTTTAGTAATTTTGTATTTTTATTATACATTTTTAAAAATATGTCTGTTATATTTACATAATTATATAATTATATTTACTGTAATAGTTTTTGTTAATATTTTGAATGTTTAGAATTTTTTATTTTTATGTTTTTTTATTGTCATTTTAGTTTGTTTTAGCAGTTTTTTGTGTGTGTGTGTGTGTTTTGTCATTTTTATTATTATTTTAATTTTTTTTATAAAGATCTATGGATCTATGGACTATATAACATTTATTTTTTATTTTTCTTATATATATATATATATATATATATATATATATATATATATATATATATATATTAATTAATTTAATTTTATACAACATAATGAGGCGATTGTATAAAACGTAGGGACTATTTTTATTATTAGTGTCTATGCTGTTAATGTTTATTAATTATTATTTAAATAAAAATACATTTTATATATAAATATATATTTATTTATATGACAATTTTAATTATTTTAGTACTTCAACTTGCCTTGGCAGCCCTTTAAAAAAAAAAAAAATTAGATAATGTTTATTTTATTCATGTAATGAAAATGTATTTCTATGGTTAGTTTTAGTTAACAATAACCCTGATTACAATGTAGAATAGTTACAATACTGGATAAATGTTTCGCACTATCAACTGTGTAGCCTAGAAAAAAACCCCTCTAATATCAGCCTAATTGCACTGATGCTAATAAAATAAACAAATATTGTGTGATATCAGTATGGTCATTTATATGTTGTGCATCCACTTTGATAACTTGAGCATTGAGTTTATTACAGTGAGATGATGTTGACGAGCCGCTGTAATCTGAATGAATGTTTTGTAGATGTTACTGGGGTTTCCACGCCCACTTCAGTAAGGAGGCGGAGCATCTGTTTCAGGCGCTGGAACTGTCCTATCAGAAAGCACTGCAGTCTCACCTGAAGAGCTCCGACAGCATCATGTCTCTGCCGCAGTCCGACCGCTCGTCCTCCAGCTCGCAGGAGAGCCTCAAGTGAGAAACGCTCTCAATTAAGACTCCTTATTGTGTAAATGAGCTTTCACTTTCTAATCTTTGTGTTTTCACACTCTTAATTTGTCTCGTAGTCGGCCGCTGTCTGCTAAAACACCTGTCGGGAGCAGCTTGAGCAAAAGTGAGAGAGTTTTTTTCTTACAAAGAAATTTATTTTGTAAAATACACTGCAATAAATGATTTTCTTCCTTAGTATTTTTGTCTTGTTTTCTAGTATAAATATCTACAAATTAGGTAATTAAGATGCATTTAATTGACAAGTAACATTTCTTAATATATCCCAATTTTGCCAATGGAGTAAGAAGAGTAATCTTAATTCAAAGGCTAAACAAGGCTTATTTTTCTTACCCCATTGGCAGATATTTTTGTTTTAAGCAAAAACTAATAAAATTTGTATTGTTTTTTCAGAAAACAAGACATAATATCTTAAATCATTTTACTTGTCAAGTAAATGCATCTTAATTCCAGAATTTGTAGATATTTATACTAGAAAACAAGACAAAAATACTAAGGAAAAAAAAAAATTTTTTTGCAGTGTAGCAGTATAGATGTATATGGAAGCCCGAATAAAAAATAAAAAAGGTAATTGCGACTTTTAATTCTGACTTTTTTTTCTCGCAATTGCGAGTTCTGACTTTTTTCTCGGAATTGCGTAATATAAAATCGCAATAGCGAAAAAAAACCTCATAATTGTGAGATATAACATCGCAATTCTGAGAAACTGACTTTTTTTAGCTTGCAGTTGCAAGTTATAAAGTCAGATTTGCGAGATATAAACATATCAGTCTTTTTTCCACCTCAGAATTGGACTTTAAAACTCGCAATTGCATGCTATAAAACTCGCATTTGCGAGAAAAAAAATTCAGAATTGCGAGATGTAAACTCACAATTACTTTTTGCATTTTTTATTCAGGTGCGGAAACGGGTTTCCATAAATGTATGTTTATGCTGATACTAGAGTTTTATTAAATACTTTGCATAAACTCAGTTTTTTACAATTTTCTCTCAGCTAAAGTCGTGAGTTCTCGCACATCCTCTTCGTCCGGCTCTCTCCAGCGATCTCGCAGCGATGTGGACGTTAACGCCGCAGCTAGTGCCAAATCTCGAATGCCTGCTGTCGCCGCTACCGCCCCCTTCAGCTCAGCTGCGGCACTGCCGCCCGGTTCCTACGCCTCTCTGGGTAAAAAACCCACACACTTACATGTTTAGAGCGGTGGAGAACAGTAATCAGAGTAAATACTGATTTAGAGAGCCAAACAATCCCATAATGAGGTGATTGTGTGAAATTTAACGCCCCATTTTTTGGGTGTGTATGTGTCCTTCAATTATTAATAACAATATTATTAATAATAAATCCAAAATAAAAGTTTTTGTGTGTGCACTGTGTATATTTATGTATATATAAATACACACACATGCATGTATATATTCAAGAAAAATATGTGATGTTTATATATTAAATATATTTATATATATATAATATAAATTATATTAATATAAATATATACATGTAAATACATGTAAACATTTTCAAAAGATATACTGTATGTATGTGCTTTTATATAAATACATAATAAATATACACAGTATACAAACATATATTATGTAAACAAAAACTTTTATTTTGGATGTGATTAATCGCGCTTAATTGTTTGACAGCACTAATAAATAATTAAATAAATGTCATATATAAATATATATTAATTTATAATTATATTTAAGTTGTAATTAAAGGGCATTAATTGTAAATGTGTATATACTATATATTCAGGGGTGCACATAAGTTTTTCAGCCTGGTTCTTATATGAGTACCTGGAGATTTGGTTTGGTCCTCACATGGGCCACGGCATGGAGTGTGACCCATAAAATATAACTATAAAAAAATAAATTAATAATAGTGATAATAATATTATTGCACTTTATTTAGTTTAAAAAGATAAATAAAATAAAATAAATAATCAAGTGTGATAATACTATTTTATTTTTAAATAAAAAGGGAGTATTACATACAAATACAATTATTTTTAGTAAATTAAAAAAATTAAATGCTAATATTTTCATTATCATTTTTATTATTATTGTTTGAATTAGAATTTTGATGATTTTCAAACGTAAAATCAGCTAGCTTTTATTTTGGTGGGTTGCCGGCAAGTAAGTATATGCGCTTCTGGGTTTAGCGCTGCTGATGGAACAGCGTCAGTGAATGAAATGTCACAGTTTTGCTTTGAAAAGGGCAGCGGCTAGCCTAGATTATGCTTTCAGTTTGAAAAGAAATCATATACAGTACAGTTTGTCGATCTAAAATGGGAATTGTGCGTTAACAGCTGTCATCCATGTCAGTACGCAAATGCGCTGTCAGAACTTATTTACACTTTTTTTAGCGCTTTTTTTATTTTGGTCACGCATGCGGACCACTTATGTGCACCCCTGTATATATTATATGTAATTTTATTTAAATGTAAATTTTTTAAATTATAAGTTTTGTTGTATAGAGCCGAACAACCCGATAATAAGGTGATTGTGTGAAATCTAAGAACCCTTTTTAGGTGTCTGTGCAATTAAGGTATTTTAATTATTATTTAAATAATAATACACTTTATATATATATATATATATATATATATATATATATATATATATATATATATATATATATATATATATATATTTATATTTAAATTAGATCTGCAAAACGATTAGTCGTTTGTTTACATTAGTCGTTTGTATATGTGTGTGTACTGTGTATATTTATTATGTGTGTGTATATGTATATGTATATAAACACACATACATGTATATATTTAAGAAAAATATTTTGTTTATATATTAAATATATTTATATATAATATAAATTATATGAATATAAATTAATGCATGTAAATACATGTAAATATTTTCAAATCATACTATATGTGTGTATTTACATATACATAATAAATATACACAGTACACATGCATATATTATGTAAACAAAAACTTTAGTTTGGGATGCGATTAATCGCGATTAATCGTTGACAGCAGTAGTTTACATAATATATGTGTGTGTACTGTGTATATTTATTATGTATATATATAAATACACACATTCATGTATACTGTATGTTAAGGAAAAATATGTTAGATTTATATGTAAAATATTTATATTTCTATATAATATAAATTATATACAAGTGTTTACATACAAATACATACAAATATATATTTTTAAATATATACATATATATGTGTGTATTTATATATACATAATAAATATACACAGTACACACACACATATAGTATGTAAACAAACTTTTATTTTGAATCGATTAATCGCGATTAATCGTTTTGCAGCTCTAATTTAAATGAATAATTAAAGTACATTAACTTTGAACATGTCTGTACTATTTATATTTAAATAATATTTAAATTATATAAATTAATTGTTTTTTAATTATACGTTTTAAAAATGATATCTCATAATAGAATATCACGTTATTTAATGAGTTATCACATTTTGATTCGGTTTACTTGTTGAACTAGCACACCTTCTGTAAAGTGACTACACATAATAATTTTAATGTCATTCTATTATTCTATGCATGAAAACAGAAAGATGCTATGTTGTTGACAATTCCCAGACAAACTATATCTGTTTTTGTGTTCTGTTTGATTTTGACTATATTTACATCTCTTTCTTCCTTCAGCTTGCTCCCTTTATCAGGGGTTATATATTTATGTATCAGGATAATATAACCAAGCTTTTAGATCAGGCATTAGAATCTATTCCAAGCATGAATTTTGATAGACTCCACACACACGTTCATATGAGGGGGCTTTGATGAATAACACACTCCTGAATGATCTCAAACCGTTTCCTCTAACACACACTGATGCTGTTGTCTTCTGTTGTACCTCTGCTCTTATTTGCTCAAAGATGCGGCTGGTAATGTGGAGGGTAAGATGTGTGTGTCTCATCGTCCTGCTCTGTCTCTATCACTCTGTGCCGTTTTGTGTTGAAATGTCGTCAGTCTGTTTGAGACGCACACAGGAGACGGGTCCAGTTCATTGGCCAGTGTGGGTAATTTCATAAATAAGTGACATAAAATCAAGACGCAACAAGATACAACATTCTCCAGCATTTATATGAATATATGTTTAGATAAGCGGTTTGAACATGTTCATGTCAGTCAGCATGAGTCTTCACAGCGTCTGTGTTCGGTTTGGGTTTGTTGAGTATAAGTCGTGTTTTTGGGTTTTGCATTTAGGTTTTTGTGCATGTATGCATCAGTTTGCACAGTTAAATTAATTATGCAATAAATAATGTCTGCTTATGTCTAATTAAAATATAAATTTATTTAAAAACATTAAATTAATTAATATATGAAGAGTTCATTTGTTTTTTACAATTTTTTAAAAATCATGTTTTTTAATAATCTCCATCAAACTGCAGTTGGGTTATTTTGATTAGGTAAAAAATAACAAAAAAATGCAGCTAACTAACAATAAAAAACAATAAAAACATGATAACATAATAAAAAAAACATGATTTTTGAAAATTAAAAAACCCCAGAGTTATCTGTTTTTGCAAATAAACTCTTCATATGTATTTGTAATATTATGTTTATATGTTTATACATAAATTATTTTTATTATATTAAATAGTTTTTATTGGTAAATTACATTTTATTTGTAAATTAAATTTATATTATTTGTTAAAATATGAATATTCAATTTAAATAATTATTTAATTCACAATTTGTTACAAAGGCAACATTTCAAAATGTAAATGTTTTCATCTAATATTTAGCTTTATTTTATTTTACTTCAGCTTTATTTCAATTCAGTTTTCATTTTGATTTTAGTTGAATTTTGTCATTTTATATGATTTTGTCATTTTATTAGTTTTTTTTTTTTTTTTTTTTTTTTATATTTCTAAATCATTTTAATTTGTTTCAGTTTTACTTTTATTTCAGTTAGTAATTTTTGTACTTCAGCATATTGTTGCAAAGGCATTTCAATATTTTCATTTTGTTTATGTTTTTCATCTAATATTTATATTTTATTTTATTTCAGCTTTATTTAAATTATTCAGTTTTATTTTTGTTTCAGTTTAAATTTTAGTCATTTTAAGTACTAATACTGTAAACTATTTTCAAAATGTTCTTGTAGTTTTTAATCAGATATTTAAATGTAATTTTTATATATTAAAAATATTAATTTATAAAAAATATAGTTATTAAATAAATATATATATATAAAAAAAATTTTAGTTACTGAAATTATTTTTGCATTCATCCATAATTTTATGGTTCTGTATTTTTTCTCTGTCCTTCTGCAGGTCGTGTGCGAACAAGACGACAGAGTTCAGAGACTGCAGCTGGGGGCGGAGCTTCTGTGACTGACAGTAGGGGGCGGAGCCGAGCCAAAGCTGTGTCCCAATCACAACGTGAGTTTTTGGTTACATCATCCTGTTCAGCTGAGCTGTCCTCAGGATTTATGCTTGTCAATCCAATATCTTTACACAGAAATTATAGGAATATTATAGAGACAATTAAAGGGATAGTTCGCCAAAAAGGACTTTCATGTCTGATTTTATTGCAAACATTCATTGGTCATGTTTGGGTGAGTAAATGATGGCAGTGTTTTCATTTTGCAGTGAACTGTCCCTTTAAACAAATGATAAACCTTGATCAAGAGACATACAGTATGCTGTAATATCATTGGCTGCAGTGTAATATACATTATACTCCAGTATAATGTGGCTCTCGTGTGTTTTCGTTTGACATCCCTCTTAATGAAGAGATATGAACTCCATCTCTCTTCCTGTGCTGCATCATAAACATCAGCATGCTTTAGACCAGCCGTAGTTCATGCTGATGCATGGACTCATGGGTAATGTAGTTTCTCTTCACTGTCCCGCGTCAAGGATCCAGATCGGCTAATCCGGTGGGGGGTAAAACTCACGGTACGAGTAAAACACGGATTGACGTCTGCATGCGTCCCGTCATGAAAGCTTGATCCACTGTACTGCTGCCATTGATTCCGGATGTGTTATTAATATGATTTTACTGTCATGTCTCTGTTTTTGTCAAATCCCTTTAAGGCGAGTCAGTTCACTCTGCGTCAATCTTGGTAGCGCGCTTAGTTAGTATATTAATCATTAACTTCTACTAAAACTACTAAAAAATTTTTTATTAATTGAAATAAAGCTAAACTAAACTAAAATATAAATATTAAAATAACAAAAATGTATTCAAAAGGTTGAAATTTTGCTTTGCAACTAACTGAAATAAGTTGAAGTTGAAGTATGAAAATTACTAAATGAGATAAAACAAAAACTGGAATGTAAAATAATCTTTTAAAAATCAATTTAAATTATTTAGAAATATAAAAAAATGAACAAAAGCACATAAAACAATTGCTAAAAATAAAAAAATATTGTAAAACTAAATTAAAACTATGTAGAAATATAAAAAAACAAAGCGAAAACCAAAAAATTATGTACAAAATAAAAAATAAATTAAAAATATTTTTAAAAACAAAAATAAAACTGACAAAAGCACATAACACAATTACTAAAATAATGTAAAAAAATTTATTTTAAAAATAAATTAAAAATATTTAAAAGTATTTTTAAAAATGAAAGTCAATAAAAATAACATAACACAATTAATAAAATTAAGCTAAAACTGAACAATAACGTAATTTAAAAAGATTTAAACTATTCAGCAATATTTAAAAATTAATTAAGAAATTAAGAAAATTAATAAATATGACAGTTAGTAAAAATTAAGCTGAAACTGAATTTCATATATATATTTTTAATTTTAACAATAAGTTAAAACTATTCATAAATTTTTCTTAAACAAAACTAATAAAAAAGACAAAAGCACATAACAAAATTACAAAAAATGTTAATAAGAAACTCCAATAGATATAGAAGATTATATATAAATGATATTAAAATAACACTGTTTCCAGCTTTGTGCATTCAGCTCCATCTGTTTGAAGTGAGAAAGACCAAAATTTGTCTGTTGAAAATATGTCTCAATCAGGAATAACAATAACAATGCCAACATTTATTGTGATCTTAAAGTTCAAATCATGCAAAAAGCACATTTTCTGTCTGTAACAACAAAGCCTATTTTGTAAACAAACACTATTTTGTAAATGATCTCTTAAACATATTCATAATATAATGAAAAACTGTGCAGAAGCTTGCTATATTAAGTGTTATGTTTTCTCCATTTATTAATGAACGAGTGGACGGTCTCTGCCTTACACAGCCTCTGTTTATGTGTCTGATGCATGGGCTGCTCCCATCCGCTTGTATTGGTGTACTCTAGACATATACAGTATTTACAGTAATACTGACATTAAATCAAGCCAGAGAACACCGTTTAAGTTAAGCGTGTCTGTGTTACAGCGGGCAGCCGCTCTAGTTCACCTGGGAAGCTCTTGGCTCGCTCTTCCATGAGAATCCCTCGATCCGTCGGATCCACTGGAGCGCAGTCGGACAAACGCAGTAAGATCCCGCGCAGTCAAGGCTGCAGCCGAGAGACGAGCCCCAGCCGCGTGCGAGACGGTAAGACATTTACACCTTTATGTTGAATATTAAAAGGGCTCCTATTATGCAAAATCTACTTTTACATGGTGTTTGGACATAAATATGTGTTGGCAGTGTGTGAACACAACCACCCTACAATGATAAAAATCCACCCTCTCCATATTTTTTAATCTCCATTAAACCAAATCAGTCTCTGAGCAGTGTGACATCACATTGTTTAGGCCCCGCCTACGGCCGCTGACTGACACCGCTGTATTAGCAGAGGCCCCGCCCTGAGTGAGCCGCACACAATCCGCCATGTTTATCTTCACACTAGAGCATTTAAAAGCAGCATTCAAGTTAGAAATGTCTTCTTATTAAAGCTATAGAAGTTATTCAGTAAAGAGCAGTGTTAATTTTGTCAGCTATTTTCAGTTTGAGTCTTAAATGTCCTTGATAGCTTTTATCATATTTAGTCAGCCTTGTCCTGTTTTTATTTTGGTCAAGTTTTAGCCGACGTACCCCCGGGATACAACGCCATAGACATGATAATCAAAACCAAACAGATGTTTTTTAGCAGAGTATCTGAGGCATGAGCAGTAAAGGCACAGCCCTGTTCTGGAAAAGGGGGCGGGGAGCAGCAGCTCATTTGCATTTAAAGAGACACGCACGAAAACAGTGTGTTTCTGTTTCCGCTCAAAATAGGCATTTTCAAAATGACATAATAAATGATCCGTGGGGTATTTTGAGCTGAAACTTCACAGACACATTCTGGGAACACCTGAGACTTATATTACATCTTATAAGTCATAATAGGCATAATAGGGGCCCTTTGACCACTGAAGTCCAACAACTCCTGCTCATCACACAGTGTGCATTAATTTTGTTTAGTTATGAAGTGAATGAGCAGCCAAATGCTCTTTAAGAGGGTTAAAACTGTGCAAATAAACTAGTAAGCACTGAACTGTGATCTATGTAGCAGCGCTGCATGTCACTGTCATTCATGTGATCCAGTCGATACTTCTCTCTGTTTGTGTTCATGTCATTGTCGTTGTGGTGGAAATCTATGAGCATCATTTACTGCAGATAACCTGAAAGTTTGACCTGAAAGATCTAGTTCTGGACCGTTCTCTTCTTTAGCTTCTTTCAGCTGTAAACATGTAATTGTTTGTAATTGAGCTGAAAACTTTGTTCTTCTTTTTCATTTGACTGTTGTTGTTTTCTCTTTTGTTCATTATGTTTGATTGAGCATATTATATTATATTATGTTATACTATATACATTTTGCCATTTAAGATGATTTAAATCCAGGAGAATTTGGATTTAAATCATATTATTATTACATTTATTTTATGTGATTTATTATTATTTTATATTATTGTAATATTGTTTTTATATATGTGTGATTATCTTGAAAGGGGGAGGTGAATTTAAATATGTTTTAAGCTGCACTTCACCATCTGAAAACTATTCTTGTTTTGTTATTTGGTTGTTGTTCTTTTCTCTGTAGTTCATTACATTTGGTTGAATTTTTTTCTATTAGTTTTGTTTGTTCATTTCAAAATAAAATTGCATGTTTAAAAAATATAACAAAATATACTACTACTACTTCTAATAACAATAGTTATTATTGTTATTATTATTATTATTTGTATTTATTTTTTGTCATATTTTTATTATGTTTTGAAAGGGAAAGTTGAATTTAGATACTACTACTACTAATAATAATAATTTATTTAATATTATCATTTGTATTTTTGTGTTTTATTATTATAATAATAATTATTTTAAATTTTTATGTCATATTTTTATGATTGTCTTAAAAGGGGAATTTTAATTTTAATATCATGTTTTAAGCTGCACTTCACCATCTGATCTGTTAATATTTCTGCTGTCATGTCTTCCTCACGGTCTCATTCTACCTGCACGTTTCTCCTCTGCTGATTCCTGCTGCGTGCGCGCGCGTGTGTGTGTGTGTGTGTGTGTGTGTGTCAGTGCGGGGCAGTCGTATCCCGCGGCCCAGCATGAGTCAGGGCTGTAGTCGTGACACGAGTCGAGAGAGCAGCAGAGACACCAGTCCGGCTCGAGGGTTCAGTCCGCTGGGTAAGAGACCAAAACCAGACCAGACCAGACCAGACTCCTGCGCATGTCTTTACTCACACTTCAGCTATGAGTTTGGATTTAAAAGTTTCTGTTTCACCTTTAATTTCCCATGAAACATTAGGACTGAATGGTATGACTAAAAATATATATGCTAACATTTTTAAGCCTTTTGATGATATTCATATACAGGTCAATATCAGTGTTATCATTTAGATACTATTACAGTACATTATTACAGTATTTTGAATTAGTTTTAATTTTGAAATTAAAGTAGTAATTTTGTTTTAGTAATTAAATATTTATATAGTTTTTATAAATTTTTAGTTAAATTTCAATTATTTTAATACATCAAGTTTAGATAAATAAGAATAATTGCCTTGTCAGCTAACTGAAATAAAATTATACTACATTACATTACATTATTTGTATATTTTTATACATTTTGTCATTTTATGATTTTCTTAAAAGGTGAATTTGATTATAAATAATAGTAGTAATAATATATTATATTATTATTATGTGTATAATTTACATATTTTGTTCTATTTTTATGATTTTCTTGAAAGGAAAGTTGAATTTAATTATTATTATTAATAATAATAATAATTATTATTATTATTATTAATATGACAAATGATCATTTTGTTTTATTTTTATTTTATTTATATTATTTCAAGTAAAGGAAATGTTTTTTTTTATGGTTTTAGTTTTAGGTTTAGTTAACTATAATAAACCTGGTTATTATTTATGCACTTGTTCTGAAATAGTGTCAGAATATTTGATCATTTTCATTTTAATGCACCAATAACAACACATAAAACAATATCTACTTGTATATTTACTACATCTTAATACATAAGAAAACTATCACATGGAGACTTCATGAACATTTTGAACTTGATGGCCAAATTGAAAGCCTATTAAAATTATTGCTATATTCATAGTGTTGCCTAATTTTATATTGCGGGCTAAATCGATGCAAATCTGTCATCCAGTCCTTCCTCAAACTCTAAAATTAACCCAGTTCATATATTTCTTTCCTATAACTTCACTTCATTTAACTGTCTGTGTTTGCGAGTGTGTTAGTGAGCTAAAAAAAATAAACCGTAATGTGTCACAAGAAAAATGCGGTTTTGTTTCTGAAATGTGTGTGACCTGATCCTTCCCAGCGTCCCACAGACACTCTCGCTCCACCAGCGCGCTGACGGCCGGCGATGTCCTGCAGACAGGTGATCGCACGAGTCTGGGTCACGGCACCAGAATCCAGATCATCAGTGTTTTTAACAGGGCTCCTGCTGAAGCTGTTCAGAAGTGTATCTGTCAGTCACATCCAGGTTTAGAGCGAGTTTTAGCAGGTTTCGACTCCTGTGAGATGAGCTCAAACACAAGGTGGCGCCAGAGACCAGCTCTGCGTTCACTGTCACTAATGAAGCTTTAACACCAGCTCGGTTTCCCTGGATGTGAACTGGACGGTTATTTTGTATCTTTTTGTTTGATTTATGCTTGCTGTATTTTTGTGCTTTCTTTTTTATTGTGAAATGTGTGTGTGTTTTTTTTTAATGCTCATTTATGTCATAATACTGGACAGGCCAGTTAATCAGCTGATGTTTGGAGATTTTGAGATTATTGGCAGTAGTGTGGTATTTCTCCCTTATGCCATTTCCAAAATCAGCCTTGTCAAAGTGTAGCATGAATTTTTTTTTTTTTATTATTTTATTTTATTTTATTTTATTTTATTTTATTTTATTTTATTTTATTTTATTTTATTTTATTTTATTTTATTTTATTTTATTTTTAATGGAATATTATGCGAAGTTTTTATTTGTGTGAAAAAAATCACACAAATCTCATTTGCCATCATATAATTTTAATATACAGTGCGGTCCAAAAGTGTAGTAATTTAGATTTTGTACTTTTCTAATATGGTAAAAACTTTTTTTTTTTTTTTTTTTATTAAAAATGATGTTATCAGCTTAGCAATTGAATCACAAGTTGAATAACACACAAACATAATCCACAGAATCACACAGAAAGAGATTTCTTGTCCATTTGTCAACATTTATTTATTTATTCATTCATTCTGATTATATTCATATAGAGATCAGTATCAGTTTTAGTAATATTTTGAATTGTTTTTATTTTCTATTGTCATTTTAGTTAAAATTTTAGTAATTTCATAATGTGTTTTCGTCATTTTTATAATTTTTTTGTTTTTTATTTATACACAGTAATTTTTATTCATTTTTATTTCAGTTTAAAATGTAATTATTTTAGTACATCACGTTAAGCTAATTAAAAATGTGAAATTTAGCTAAAATAAAGTAAAAATAAATGTTAAAAATCTATATTTTATTTAAGTTAATGAATTACCAAATGTTTTTAGTTTTACTTAAATATTTATATTTAAATATTTCAATTTGTATGCATTTGCTCCGTATTAGTTTTATGTATTTATTTATGTGATTCATGCATTCACTCAAAATCCTAAAACTTGGTTTATTTCCAGATTTGAATCATTAATTATTTAAATTTAAATCATACATTTTCAGCATTATTTCAGACTTTTGGGCCCTGTTGCATATTTGTGTTTAGTTTGGAAAGTTTTACTGTTGTTTTGACTTCAATTTCATGCAGTTTCTTGCATTTTCTGTAATTTCTTGATTTGTTTTCTTGCATGTGTTCAGTCTGTGTTTGTACGGTTGTGTGCTGTGATGCTGATGAATGAAAAGCATGCAGCGACTGTGTGTGGTTTTTCTGAACATTGATGTGGCGTGCGGTTACTGATCTCTCTCTGTCTCTGTCAGATCGGTTCGGTCTCATCCATCAGGCCATGCGGATCTTGAACACAGGCACAGAGGTGGAGGCGGCCGTGGCAGACGCTCTGGTGAGAATCACGTCCTCCATCTCCAGTCTGATTATCATCTGTCATCCTATTCCTGATGTCTTTGTCTTTACTTTCCCTCTGCATTTGTCTGGAAACCCTGCAGCTTTTAGGAGACTCCAGGACTAAGGTAGTTGATTTATGGACACCTGATTGAGTGTTTTTCCTTTCAAAATCTTCACCATCATTTCATTTGATCTGTAGTTTCTTTAATAATCCAATCATGTCTGTTGCATTTCATACAGAGGTATGATATAGTATAAAAATATTTTTAATTGGCATGAAAACAATGTCACAATGCAAAACAAGTCCTAAAATAGCCTTAATTTTCTCTGAAAATATTTATTACATGTATATATTTTTGCTTGCGATCAAAAGTCTCTTCTGCTCACCAGGGCTGCATTTATTTGGTCAAAAATACAGTAAAAATTGTGAAATATTATTACAATTTCAAATAACTGTTTTCTATGTGAATATGTTAAAATCTAAAATCATTTAAAGAATTTTAGTTTAATTTAATAATTAATTATTTAATTTAATTTGAACTTTTTTAATTTGAAATCTTTTAAAAAATGTTTAAAATCTTTTTTAAATATTTTGTAACATTATGAACCTCTTTGTATTTATTAACTTATAAAAAATAATATGAATCATTTATATGACCAAAAAAATTACCGACCCCAAATATTTCAATGATGCATATTTTATTTTTTCCTTTTGATTTTGACTTTTTTTCTGGCCATGGGATTCAGCTGTATTCACTTACATTCACATGCATGCAATTGTTCAAAAACACCCATGACCGTCGATCCTTTGCATGTCTCTTTTCTGTCTAATTTGAGGTTTTAGCTGCATGCATCGTGGCGTAATCTGAGTAATATTTGACAGATGTGTGTGTGGTTTATGTGCTGCAGCGGAGGCCGATGCGGCGGCGGTACGAATCTCCCAGCATGTACTCGGATGACGACGCTAACAGCGACGCGTCCAGCGCCTGCTCCGAGCTCTCCTTCAGCTCGCGTAACGGCGCCGCCCCGCATTACCTGCGTCAGACGGAGGACGTGGCCGAGATCCTGAACCACTGCGCCAGCTCCAACTGGTCCGAGAGGAAAGAGGGGCTGCTGGGACTCCAGAACCTCCTGAAGAGCCAAAGAGTGCTCAGGTGCAGACGCCATCAACTACACTGCTTACTCAGAAATTTTTAAAAAAATAATAAGAATAATAATTTTTAGTGCTGTCAAACAATTGCAATTAATCGCATTCAAAATAAAAGTCTTTGTTTACATAATATATGAGTGTGTACTGTGTATATTTATTATGTGTATATATAAATACAAACACATGCATGTATATATTTAAGAAAAATGTTATGTTTATATATTATATATATTTATATATAATATAATAATATAAATGTATATATATTTAAATATTTTCAAAATATATACTGCATGTGTGTGTATTTATATATACATAATAAATAAACACAATACACAAGCATATATTATGCAAACAAAACTTTTATTTTGGATTTTATTATGTTTGACAGCACTAATAATTTTATATATTTCTTTTAAGATTTTATTACATTTGATTTAAATTTTAAGAAAATAAATGACTAATATCAGCCCAAATATTTATATCTGTGCACCTTCTTAATTATTTAGTTTGATAATTTACATTTTAGTAATCTATATTCTTTTAATTTTATTAAACAAAATGTATGAAGAGTCTTCAGGTACATTCAGTATCTACTACACTGGTTACTACAAAATAAAAATGATATATATATATCTTTATTTACATATTTTAATTTTATTAAAATTATTTTATTTAAAAATGATATTACTAATATCTATCTATCTATCTATCTATCTATCTATCTATCTATCTATCTATCTATCTATCTATCTATCTATCTATCTATCTATCTATCTATCTATCAATAATAATTTTATTCCGGTCCTCACAAACAACTTTTCACAAAACAAATAAAAATACATAGTTACCGAAAAAGGTGTAGGCCGAAGCCTTGCTTATTACGCTTATTAATGTAAACAAAAACTTTTATTTTGCATGTGATTAATTGCGATTAATCATTTGACAGCACTAAATGTAGTATAATTTAGTTTGACATTAAATATAATTTTAGAAGTGCTTTTTTTTTTTTTTTAAGACTGTTTTTCCATTTTGATGTGAACAATATGATTGTGTTATTTGCTTAGAAAGTGAAGTAGAAATGTGAATTGATGTGAGTGTGTGTGTGTGTTTCAGTCGTGTGGAGCTGAAGAGACTGTGTGAGATCTTCACCAGGATGTTTGCAGATCCTCACAGCAAGGTGACCTTTCGTCATATTCATTCATTCACAGTTTTTAAATAATGTTTATGTTTGTTTTGACTTCTAATGCTGATGACTTTTGTTCTGTTTTATGTTCTGGTGTTGCTTTGGGCCGATGCATCAGAGAGTAAGTGTTTCAAACCTGAAAATCTTGGCAAACAAATACATTTTAAAAACTTAAAGATACTATTTATACCTTTGAGATACTATTATAGTTTTTAAAATCTATTTTAATAGTTTTTATTTTTGTATTTTCTGTTTTTGTTTTGTTTGTAGTTTCTATTTTGGTTCAAGTTTTAATAATGTTGTGTTATGGTCATTTTTATTATTTTTAAATGTCTTTTAATTTTATTCATTTTTAGTTTGTTTTTAGTTATTTTAATATATCATGTCAAGCTAAATGAGAAATATTGCCTTGTCAACTAGCTGAAATAAAATAATATTATATTATATTAATAAAGTTATTATTATATTATATTACATTATATTATATTATATTATTTGTGTATTTTGTTATATTTTTATGATTTTCTTAAAAGGTAAAGATGAATTTAAATATAAATTATAGTAACAGTAACAGTAGTAGTAATAATTGTGTGTATGTGTATGTATGTATATATATATATATATATATATATATATATATATATATATGTGTGTGTGTGTGTGTGTGTTTTAAATGTCTATAAAGTTTAAATTAAAATGTAATTAAATGTAAATAATTAAATAATTTTTATTTCATGTTTATTTTGAATTATTTTAGTACTTCAGCTTAAAAATATGAAAATAACACCTGAAATAAAATAATTGTAAAAATATATTTAAATGTATTTAAAAAAATTTCAATGTATTATTTTTATTTTAATGCATTAATTATTAATTCATACAGAATGTGCTGTTGCCTCCGAAAAGATGCAGCGGCCAAAGACTGACATTCGGTTCAGATGAAGTTGTGTGTGAGCGCCCCCTACAGCACAACAGCAGCGTTGCTAAAACACATCTCCCTGTGTGTCTGTCAGGTGTTCAGCATGTTCCTGGAGACGCTGGTGGACTTCATCACGGTGCACCGAGAGGATCTTCAGGACTGGCTCTTCATTCTCCTCACGCAGCTGCTGAAGAAAATGGGGGCCGATCTTCTGGGCTCCGTTCAGGCCAAAGTTCAGCGGGCCCTCGACGTCACCAGGTCTGAAACCAGCTCAGTTTGCCCTAGGGGTGTGCGATATTTACAAAAAATAATATCTTGATATTTTCTGTGATTTTATCGATAACGATAATTAGATGATATTTCGCTGAGTGTGTTATTGTGCTAATATCTTAAGGACTCCCGTGGACAGCTGACTCCTGAATTTTTTGATATTCTTTATATTCTGTGGTGGTCACTTCACACTGATAGAAATTAATCTTTTCCAATAAGTTTAAACTGATTTTTACATTTTATGCGCATTTTTACCTTTATAAAGCCATTTTTTCTAAACGTGTCCATTATCTTTTGAGTCAAATTCTTACATTTAATCAGTGAATTAGAATAATAAGACATTTTGGCTGTTACCAAGCAAATGAAATCAGTATCAATAAAATGAATCTTTGCAATGCAGAGGAAACACAGAAGCTGCGTCTGAAGTGGCTTGAATGCATTTAACCTGCAGTTACAAATGCATAAATAATGTGTTTATATTTTAAACATAAAACGTTGAATACTGATATTTGAAATTATTTAAATAATGAAAGATACTTTAAATGTGAAATTAAAACCGCCAGCAGGTGGCAGCAAGCCACTGTTAATAAGTGAGTCATTGCGATTGAACTGAATCATTCAGGAACGAAACACCATTATTTTTGTTGTCGAAATTGCGCAAAAACAGGAAATATGGTGTCTAAAACTTAAGACTCTTAATTAACTACTTCTTTATTGAACTGCTGTAAAAAAAAATCAATACCACATTTGTAATTTTTTTTAAATTGTAAATTTTTGGAGAAAAAACGGCACTCTTTGTGTGAAATTCACTAACTACATGAAGTGATATAAATATATACATTTTCTGCCCCCATGTCTTGAATTTGTGATCATTCTAAATGCATTTTAATAGACAGTGAAAGAATGCACTCTAAATGCACTTCACATAATGTAAGCGTGCACTCCGTACGGTGTGTTTTGAATGGTTTTTGTAAAATACTCGATAATGTAAAATTGTTAAAACTACACTGTAAAAAATGACCGTGAATTTAAAGGTAAAAGACTGTAAATATGCCACAATGAGTTCCCCTACTATATACGGTGGAAAACTGTATTGGCCATTACATGTAATTTTACGGTAGTATACCGTTTTTGGAAGTGAAAAAGAACGTATAATTTACAGTGAATAACCGTAAATTGACATTCCCAGAATTCCCTGCTTTTCTCATCACTTTCTCATCACCACCTGCTATTGGTGGTTATCAGTGTATTACAAAGGTACAAAACAGATTTCAGTACTTTAATAGGTTGATATATAAACATTATATCAGTTAATGAAATTACGGTATTTAAATGTAAATTTAAGTTTAAACCTAAAATGTTGCTACTGTATTTTTTACTGTAAAATTCTGGCAACCACAGCTGCCGTTTTTTTACCGTAAATTTTACTCAACGTTTTTTTACAGCGAACAACTACGACATTATCCAATTAGCCAATTATATATATCGCACACCCCTAGTTTGCTCTATAAAGCGTTCAAGAGTGTTCAGCAGTGAACTGTATTTCTGTATTTTTGTCCTGTAGTCGATGTTTATTTTCTTCTTTCCGACCTGGTTTTCGCAGGGACTCTTTTCCGTACGATCAGCAGTTCAACATCCTGATGCGGTTTATCGTGGATCAGACTCAGACCCCAAACCTCAAGGTTGGTCCGGACTTTATTTTCTCATTTCCCAACGTTTTCCTGCTCTGCTTCAGCTCATAACCAGTGTCCAAAAATAACTTTCAATGTCCATCAAACCACCAAATTAAAACATAATATTTGAAATGTACAATTTGAAATGAAATAGAAAATTACTATTTCAATAATGTTATGGAAAATAGCTGAATTATTAATAATTATAATAAATTTGCTTCCTTGCTGAATGTCTGGTTTATACATTTTCTATAATTGTCATTGAGCTTTTTTTTTTAAACTCCATTGTTAACACATTGTTAATGCATTTACTAATTTTAACTAACAATGAGCAATTTATTTGTTACAGTATTTATTAATCCTTATTATTTTTAGATAATATAAATACTGTTCATTGTTAGTTCATGTTGCTCAGACCCATTAAATATTAGCAAATATGTTTGACTGTAATAATGTATAAATAGATGTTGAAATTATTTTTAACTAAGAACAATAAATGGTAAGAAATCAACCTTATTGTAAACAGTGTTATATGGTATAACTGAAGTACTATTATAGATTTATTAATATTTTGAATTACTTTTTAATTTTGTTTTTAAAATATGTCTATATAGTTTTTATCAATATTTAAATATTTTTTCATGTAATTTTCGTTAAAGTTTTAGTAATTTTGTTATGTTTTTGTCTCTTCTTTTGTATTTTTTCTGCATAGTTTAATTAATTTTTATTTCAGTTTTAGTTTTTAGAACATTATGTTAAACTAAAAATATAAATGAGAAATGTTGCCTTGAAAACTAACTGAAATATAATAAATTTTTATATTTTATTTCATTTAACGTTTATTTTCAAATGTTTTATTCCTGTTAACTATAATAACTCTGATTGTAGTGTTATCAAACCATTCGAATGTCTTTGAATCATTCATGTTGATTATGAAGACATTTCCTAAGTCCTCATAATTAAAATAGCTTTAAAAACATACTAAACAACATTTTATTAAAAATGTAAAAATGGCTGTAGTTTTGTGTGAGGGGCAGGTTTAGGTGTAGAGTTAGGGCAAGGGGATAGAAAATACAGTTTGTACAGTAGAAAAAACATTACGCCTATGGAATGAACCCTTAAAACATAAAAACCAACATGTGTGTGTGTGTGTGTGTGTGTGTGTGTGAGAGCAGGTGAAGGTGGCCATCCTGAAGTACATCGAGTCTTTGGCTAGACAGATGGATCCGTCAGACTTCGTGAACTCCAGCGAGACGCGGTTAGCCGTCTCTCGAATCATCACGTGGACCACAGAGCCGAAGAGCTTGGATGTCAGGAAGGTCAGTGTGCTTTTCCTCTTCTCTTCGTTGAGGCTCCGGCTGAAGTCGGGTTTGTCAAAGTGAGCTGTGGTGTGTCTCAGACGCTTCATATCTGGCTGAACGAGGAGGCGCCGGGCAGGAGCTCCACTGTGGCCTCCCTGCCGGGGGAAAGTAACCTGGAGGAGAGATGTAAGCAGGTAGTGACCCTTGACCTTTGACCTCCTGACTGCCTGCGGAGGTCATGCCGGGCTTGTCTAACACTGCTGCTGTCTGGAGGGGTTTGATCTGATGTGTGATGATGTTTCAGCATGTTTCAGCTGATGACCGTCTTTCCTCATTTCTGAGCCACTAACACCTTTATCTGAAGCTCTTGAATGACCTTTGACCTTCGGCAGTGCAGATGATGTATTTACTTTGGCATGAAAAAAAAAACAAAAAAACAGGGATGTGAGGGACAGACGTTTAGTCCATTCATAAATAAAAACCTAAATAGTGTTACTTAACAAAAAAAAAAAAGACATAACAAAATTGCTAAACTTTTAACTGGAAAGAAAAAAATAATAAAATAAACATAAATGTATTACTTAAAAAAAAAAAAAACTAATTTTAAAACTAACTATTACATAAATTACTCAAATTTAACTGGAAATAAATACAAAATAAATTAAACCCAATTAGTATTATTTAAAAAACAAAAACTATTAAATAGAAACAGAATTATTAAACATTACACTGAAAATACATGACATAAAATTAGTACAATTTTAACTGCAAATAAATAAAAAGAAATTAAACCTAAATAGTATTATTTTAAAAACACAAAATAATAAGAAATAACATAATGAAATTACTCAAATTTAAACTGTAATAAAATGAAAATAAGTGAAACATAAAAAGTATTATTTAAAAACAAAAATTACATAATATTACTAAGCATGTAACTAAAATGAAAACTGATGATATAAAATAAAAATGTAAATAATTTAAAATATTAATAAAACTATAACAGTATATAAATAATACTAAAATAACACTGGTTCAAATATTTCCAGCGGACAAAAAAAACATGAAATGAAAATAAAAAATGAATGAGATGTGACCTATGACCTTACAATCTAAATATCTGTCCCTCACAGTCTTTATGCATTCACTTCAGATTCAACATGACGTCTACTCCTCACTAAGGTCCATTGGGATGTGTATCAAACTCATGTTATTGCAAGATTTTGAAATGCTTTTATTTGCACCCTAATCAGAGAAAGTGTGAAACGTCATTTTCTCTTCCTGTTGTGAAGTGACAAAGTCTCATATTGCCAGTTAAAGGCATCTCATTAGTGTTTTTTGTGCTGGTTGTGTGTTTCCAGGCTGCTCAGATGGTCCTGATCGCCCTGTTTGAGCTGAACACCCCAGAGTTCAGCATGCTGTTAGGTGCTCTGCCCAAAACCTTCCAGGACGGAGCCACTAAACTCCTGCACAGCCATCTGAAGAACAACAGTAACGCGACTGCAGTGGTACACACGCTGATCTCGCTCTCCGTCACCAATAGTGTGTTTAGGCACCACGCAAACCATGCAGTTTCTAGTTTCTTTCTAATTTCTAATTAGCCATTTAACAGTCCTCCTATGAGTGTCTGCATGTGTAATTCAATTTAGATGGTTTAATGTAGATTGTTCAGTGTCCGTGGTGTGAAAATGATGGCGAGCGATTCATGTGAACGGGGCTTGAGTTGTGAATGAAGGCGCGGATGCAGCCTCCGTGTTGCCAGATCCAGTTATTATAAGCATCTTTAGACTTGTTTTTTTTTTTTTTCAAATAATGATACTTTTTAGGAAGTTAATAAAGTTGCAGTTTTAGGGTTAGCGATATTACTATATTACTAAAGCACATTTATTCAAAACAATAAAATAACACTATCTTTGAAAAAAGTGCATAATGTTTAAAATAATGTTTATAAACCATTTATAATTAATTAAGTTGCTTAAACAGTTAGAAACAAAACAGCATCCTGTAAGTATAGTTTAATACAAAGGACCGAAAAGCAATCACAAAGAGCACTTTTTTCATTTAAAAACATGAGATGCAGTGGGATGCAGAAAAAACGCCATAAAGTCTGGAGACATGTTTTTTAAAAGATGACCTTACATTAATTTTACGTGGTTTTCTAAACATGCGGCTCTCTTGTGCGAGACGCGAGTGCAACGGTGATAGATGTTCTTCTTGAAAATGCGATTAAAATGCGTTCTGTGTGAACGGCTTGGTTTCACATAGACAAAATCTTTTCCGCAATATTTTGAATGAACAACGCAGCAGCCCCGCATCCAGTGGGTTCAACTGGATAGGCTAAAATAAGCATTAAAATGCAGTGACACCTGCATCGTCATCGCATCTTGTGTGCCACTGATAACGCTGACTGACGCTCACCTAAAAAAAAAATTATTTTAAATTCGAATTAATTTTTTTTGACAGCCCTACTCTAAACCTCTAAACACGCCCCTGTCTGTCACTGAATGTTACGATGTGCTGCTTGCTCACACGTCTGTGTCGTTTGTTCAGTCTCAGGCGTCTCCCAGCGGCAGCAGCAGTGTGGGACGCACCCCTCCACGACCCCCGGTGACCCGCAGCAGCCCGCTGACCTCACCCACCAACGGCTCGCACGGGGGACTCTCACCCAGGTACATCACCTCAAAACAACCATCTGTGAGGGCTGTGGGACATGAGCAGGACCACATGGAATCTGAGACTGCAGAAATAAGAAGAAAAACGCTGCAGAGTTATCCACTCATCAACGAAAATATTTATTTAAATAAATAAAAGCAATATTAAATATTTTAGTTTATTTTTTAAATGAGCATATTAATGATAAATAAATAATAACACTAATAATGTATTGTAAATATTATTGTTATTATTTTATTTATTATTATTAATCAATAATAAATATTTCATATTAAGTTTATAATATTCTCAGCTACTTTTCAGTGTTATTTTTTATTAATATTTTGAGTAGTTTTATGTGTATTGTTTTAATTTTAGTTAAAGTTAATTTAGCTGTTTTTGTCATTTTTATTCGTTTTTAATTTCTATATAGTGTTTACTAATTTGATTTATTAGTTTTAGTTTAATTAATTTCACATATTTTAAACTAAACTTCAAGTGTAACTATTGCTTGAAGTAAAAGAGAATGAAATAAAATAAGTTTACCTTTTTTATTTATTTTTTTATTTCAGGTAACTTTTATTTTATTTAAAGTAAAAACATATATATTTATTATGGTTTTATTTTAGTTGACAGTAATAACCCTGCAACACGTCACCTAAAATATGTTTCAGATATTTTAAACTAAACTTAAAGTGTAACTATTGCTTGAAGTAAAAGAGAATGAAATAAAATAAGTTTTATTTTTTTCATTTTTTTTTATTTCAGTTAACTTTTATTTTATTGAAAGCAAAAAAAAAGATATATATATTTTTTTTTATGGTTTTAATTTTAGTTAACAGTAATAACCCTGCTACACATCACCTAAAATATGTATTAAATATTTTTACAAATATTTTAATTAAATAATTTAAACATTTATTGTAATTAAAAAAAAAAGAAGATTATTTTATATTAAGAATATCATATTCTCGGCTACATTTAACACATTAAATCATATTTAATGTAATCTAATTACAACATTTATGTAAATACAACACAAACTGACACCAAAAATGCAGATTTCATCTGGTCCTGGTCATAACTCGAATCATAGGCTTTCTAATTGTCTTTTGCTCCAAAAGACAAACATTTGCTCTAGTGATTCTGTCCTCACCAGTAACCCATCTTTGAACATGGTTTTACACGCTTTAGTTTAATAACCGAAATGAATGAACAGTCATGTTTCACTCATCTTCAAACTCTCTGAAAGCAAATAGATGTTGATGCTATTTATATTTGTTTTTTAGGATGTTTTTTGTTTCTGCATGAACTAAAAAACAGCTTCTGCACTAAATGCACATCAAGAAATAACATGAAATCCATGTTATATTACTAATATTGCTCTGTTTTGGCATTTCAAAGGCTGTTGCATCTTATGTTGCAGATTGTAAATGTCTCTGTTTTTGTTGTGACGCAACACGATAATTTTTGTTTTGATCAGCCATGATAAGCGCTATTTTGTCAGTCGTTTTTCCACTTTTTTGTTATTGAAAGGAAAATTGAATTTTACAGTTGTTCCTAATACAGTAAATTTTGTTAAATAATAACATTTTGTGCTTTTTTGGCTGAAATGAGCAACAACAGTGACTGTAATTTCTTCAACAACTCAGATGTGTGAAGGGTGTTTATTTGTTATTTCTTTTAATAATTATTTCAAGAATTATTCTTTAACTTGTATATGTTTCAATGCTTCAAAATGCTGCCTGAAGTGACAAAATCTCAGCCATTCAGAATCAGTGTTATTTTAGTATCATTGATATACCATACTGTTGTAGTTTTTGTTAATATTTTGAATTAAATTTTATTTTTAGATTATCTGTTCATTTTATTTTAGGTGAAGCTTTAGTGATTTTGTTGTGTTTTTGTCATTATTATTAGTTTTTTAATATGTCTGTATAGTTTTTATTAAGTTTTAGTTATTTTATTTCTTAAACTAAATAACACTTAAACTAAATGAAAATGAGAAATGTTGCCGTGGCAGTTAGATGAAATATTTTATTTTAGTTTATGCTTATTTTATTTTTTATGGTTTTAGTTTTATTAGGCTTGTGGGCCAATCAGGTTTCATTGTGGGCGGAGTTTCCCAGCGCGCTGTAAAAAGTGATAAGTTGACTTAACTTAAAGAATTGAGGAAACCCGTTGCCTTAAAATTATTAAGTAAATAATAATAATAATAAAAAAATTTAAGTGAACTTTCAATTTTTTTAAATTATTATTTACTTAATAATTTTAAGGCAACGGGTTTCCTCAATTTTTTTAAGTTAAGTCAACTTATCACTTTTTACAGTGCACTATGCATAAAAACAGAAGCAACTAGGCCTATTTGTACTCACAGCTGGTTTGGACCAAAACTCACTTAAACTTGCAAGACGTGATGTATTGTTTGATGGCGTCGTGTTTGGTCAGGATACAGTAGTTAGAGAACTAGCATCTTTCACTGTTTCCTCTTTTCTTCCTCTCTTCCTCCTCTTTGTTTCTACACCTCCCTGCTCTCTCTTCATCCTCCTCTTCCTCTCGGCTCAGTCGTTTGTGGGGCCGGAGCTCAAAGTCTTCCTCTATCCTCCCTCCTCCCCACCCCGGCCCTGCCACCCCCCCTCTCCGGGCCTATCGGAGGGCGTATTCGCCCAGGTAACACACCTCGGCCCGGGCGTCAGGATACTAAGACATAAGAGCAGGAATCTCCTGCACAATTATTGGTTTTCCATTGGTAGTCTAATCAATCAAAGTCAATGCATGACATTTTAAAGAAATATTTTGGGTTTAAATGGACCCGGAATGTTCCTTTGAAGGCAAAACACTACAGGCAAACCCAGTGATCTTTTTCATGCACTGGTCAGTTTTGCTATTTTGCTTCCATAACATGTCTTATTTCAAACTAGAGGAAAGAAAGCATCCAAAATACACATTAAAAAAGTTAGTTCACCCAAAAATGAAAATTCTGTCATTAATTACTTACCCTCATGTCGTTCCAAACCCGTTAGACCTTCGTTCATCTTCGGAACACAAATTAAGATATTTTTGATGAAATCTGAGAGCTCTCTGACCCTGCATAGACAGCAACGCAACTGAAATGTTCCCAGGTCCAGAAACATAGCAAAGACATCGATAAACTAGTATTTGCGTCTGTAGATTTCAGTTACAATACATATCTTTAAAAATGTACTCCTGCACATCAGCAGCACTTACAT
Source organism: Onychostoma macrolepis (assembly GCF_012432095.1). Classification (NCBI taxonomy): domain Eukaryota; kingdom Metazoa; phylum Chordata; class Actinopteri; order Cypriniformes; family Cyprinidae; genus Onychostoma; species Onychostoma macrolepis. Next base: position 27,522,853 of record NC_081165.1, on the reverse strand, counting down.
ACACTAAAATGTACAGTTTTATTCCTGTCTATATTTTAAAGGTTTTTAGTTTCATATATAATTCAAAAATGAATAAGTTTGTTATTGCATTTTTATGTACACTGTAAAAAGTGAAAGTTGACTTAACTTTAAAAAAATTGAGGAAACCCGTTGCCTTAAAATTATTAAGTACATAATAATAATAAATAAAGTTAAGTGAACTTGACAATTCAATTAACTTATTTTTTTAATTATCATTTACTTAAAAATGTTAAGGCAACGGGTTTCCTCAATTTTTTAAAGTTAAGTCAACTTATCACTTTTTACAGTGTATTTGCGTCTGTAGATTTCAATTACAATACATATCTTTAAAAGTTTTTTCTGCATCACTTCAGCAGCACTTAAATACAACAGAATTTACAGTTTTTTTTATATCTCTTTTTATAATATATATCTATATTCTGAAGGTTTTTAGTGAGGGGTTTGTTCATATGTCATTCACCTGGTTTTATACAACATATTTTTCATAAAAATTTGTTTTTGTTGTTGTTTTTGACAGTATTTTCTGATTTATGGAGAGATAAAAAGAGAAATCCAAATTTTTTTATATGTCAACAAAATCAAAACCAATTTTGAATCTGGCTTTATCCAAAATTCAGATTAGTGTTTATGCAATTTAGTACACATTTAATTAGATTATGTCTTACTTTCATATTCAAACATAGCATTTCAAGAAAATTTGTAAAACACAACTGTCTTAATGTGCTGTGAATAATCATCTGGGAAAAGTATATTTTTACACCGTTGACCTGTAGTGTCTTGCCTTGAGGGTGTTTTAACAATCCTAAAAATTTTGGTCAAACTTCAGTCTCATTATATTTGTCCCAGCGTGAGAGTCTGTGTCCCACATTTCTGTCACTTTTGTGACGTCTTTCTGTCTCTCATCCATCTGTTTTTTTTTTTTTTTTTTTGTTCCTGCTGCTTTTTGCTTCATGGTGGATGCAGATGTTTGTTTTGCGTTAATCTGTCTGTGTGAAATGTTTAAGATGTGTCACTTTGACTTTGCAGCTGAGCAGTAAATGCATTCATCACATCTGTGTGTCGTCTGTCCGCCTTGTGTTGTATGTTAAAGTCAAAGCATATGGAGTCACGCCTCACTCTGTCTGTGTGTGTGTGTGTGTGTGTGTGTGTGTGTGTGTGTGTGCAGTATGCTGGAGTACGACACCGAGAACATGAACTCAGAGGAGATCTTCAGCTCGTTGAGAGGTGTAACCGAAGCCATCCAGAGCTTCAGTTTCCGCAGTCAGGAAGACATACTCGAGCCCATCAAACACGACGGCAAGAGAGAAGATACGGTGAGTACCACCACCTTCAAGACTGTCCTCAAGATGTTGCTCCAGTGTGACAGTGGCTGACCCAAACTAATCAAACAAGCTGCAAAGCTTTTCATATTTTCATCTGAAATAGAAGATTAAGGCCTCAAAATGCTAAATATTTAGCAACTTGTAGCCTGTGATCAACAATAATTCCAGCAACTTTCAAAATGTAAACAACCTGACCATTTGAAAATAGCAATTATATTAAATGTATGTGAAGCTTAATATTGTCATATACATTTAACATAATTGCTTTTTTTTTTTTAAATGGCCAGGTTGTTTACATTTGAATAGATATTAGATTAATATTAAGTTTTTTTTTTTTTAATTAATACTTTTATTTTATGCATTAAATTGATCAAAAGTTACAGTAAACATTTATCTATTTCAAATAAATGCTGTTCTTTTGAACTTTCTATTAATCAAAGAACCCTGAAAAATAAAATGCATGACGGTTTCCACAAAAATATTGTGCAGCACAACTGTTTTCAACATTGATAATAATCAGAAATGTTTGTTGAGCAGCATATTAGACTGATTTCTGAAGATCATGTGACACTGAAGACTGCAGTAATGATGCTGAAAATACAGCTGCGCATCACAGAAATAAATTACAGTTTAACATATATTCACATAGAAAACAGCTGTTTTAAATTGAAATAATTTTTGATCAAATAAATGCTGCCTTGCTGATTTCTTTCTTCCTCAAACTGATTATATATTATATATATATATATATATATAATAATAATCTTTGTTTTCTATAGCGCCTTTAAATGTTACTTCTCAAAGCGCTTCATATAAACAAATAAAATACAGCATATAAAAATGATAAAATAAGCAAAATAAGAAAGCAAGGATGGATATAAATGATTTTGCAATAGAGTGTTTTACTTTTTCTGATTAATAGATGTTATGATCAGTCACTAGATTGAAGCTAAACAAGCAGGTTTCTCTTTCAGACCGGTCTGGCGTCGTCCGGTGTGGATCCTCGTCTGTCCGCTGGTGTGATGGAAGGAGGCCGGACCGCGCTGGACAACAAGACGTCATTATTAAACACACCGTCCCCTCGATCGTTCAGCGGCCCGTGGGCTCGCGAATACAACCCATACAACTACAGCGACTCCATCAGCGCCTACGAGAAAGGAGCGCTCGCCACGTTTGACGACGTGGAGCACATCCGAGATGGTAAATGAACAAACACATCAACGGAAGAATCACTTCGTGATGTTCACAGAAACAGGCCAACGTCTTTGGGTTTCTCTTACAGGTCGTCCACAGGACTGTGGAGAAAACAAAATCCTGCATCCGAAAGGTTTGTCTGCAGGTATGAGGAGGTTTTAAACTGTAAGAGCAAAAGTCAGCTTCTGTAAAATAAACATCTCCATTGATAAGTGTTATTTTAGCATCACTGATATACTATTATAGAGTATGTTTATATTTTGAATTAGATTTTCTTTTTATATTTTCGTGTTTGTGTTTTGTTTTGTGTTTTAAATATTGCTATTTAGGTTTTATTTATTAACTTTTTTTGTTTGCATTTTAATTTTAGTTTAATATTTTTTATTAATTTTGTTGTGTTGTTTTTGAGTTTTTTTGTTGTTTTAAATATTACTATTTAGGTTTATTTTTTAATTTATTTATTATTTTCTGTTTTCATTTTAGTTTAAAGTTTAGTATTTTGTCATGTTATTTTTATTAGTTTTTGTGTTTTAAATAAAACTATTTAGGTTTTATTTATTCATTATTTTTGTTTGCATTTTAATTTTAGTTTAAATTTTTATTAATTTTGTTGTGCTGTTTTATATAGTTTAAATATTACAATTTAGGTTTAATTAATTAATAAATTATTTATTCATTTATTTATTATTTTCTGTTTTCATTTTAGTTTAAAGTTTAGTATTTTGTCATGTTATTTTATTACTATTTAGATTTAATTCATTTTATGTATTCATTATTTTCATTATTCATTATTTTCTGTCTCCATTTTCATTTTAGTTAAATTCTTTGTCATTTTGCTGTGTTTTTGTTATTTTTATGTTTTTAAAGCCTATATAGTATTTATTATGTATTATTTGTTTTGTGTCAGTTATTTTAGTACTCCAAGTTAAAACTAAACAAAAATTAAATGTTGAAAGCTGAAACAAAAAAAAAATAATTTTTTTCCCTTAAAAATACATTTTATTTTATTTTTATATTTTTTTAACAGTTTTAGTTTAGTGTTAAGGTCCTTGCACACTGACTCCGAAATTTTCATATGTGTTTTTTTCCTATTCGTCATCCTTTCCTATCAAAATGCTTGCTATGGATGCGAAAACGCAGAAAATAGAACCTGATCCGAATTTTTTATGACGGACGAAAGTTTCAGAGGCAGTGTGTAAACACGATTGACACAACGTGAGGTCGTATTATTTCTTAACGTGCGAAAATTTCGAACGAGAAAAACCCTGCCATCGATAATGTATGAACATTTCAAAACAGTTCAGGCTTTAAAACGTATTATTAAAGATTTTCTATAAATACTTTCTAAGCACTGGCTGAAATATAAGGCTGCTGAAAAGTTAATGGTCACTGAATATTAAAAGCCTTTTCTGAGTCCTAAGTGTGATTCCATTATGCTTCAGTGATTCATACAGATGTGATTAGGTGCATAAATGTTCAGATTGTGTGTTTAATGTTGCTGACTGTGATTGGCCAGGACCCGGGCAGCACCTGGAGACGGTTGGTGACCTGCTGAAGGAGCTGTCCAATCACAGCGAGCGTGTGGAGGAGAGGCGGGCCGCTCTGCTGGAGCTGTTAAAGGTCACGCGTGACGACAGTCTGGCCGTGTGGGAAGAGCATTTCAAAACCATGCTGCTGCTGCTGCTGGAGACGCTGGGAGACAAAGACGTGAGAGACACACTCATATCACTCAATAATCAAAAATCTGACAGCACATGGTCCAACACTTAAAAACAGCACAGATGCATGCAGCTAAAGAACGGTTGTGTCCGTCCGCAGCACACCATCCGAGCGCTGGCTCTGCGCGTCCTGAAGGAGATCATGCGCAGTCAACCGGCGCGCTTCAAGAACTACGCAGAACTCACCATCATGAAAACCCTGGAGGCCCATAAAGACTGTCACAAAGAGGTGAGCCAGACGTCTCCACCAGAGGGCTGAAACTACTAAAAGTCCAGATATTTCTTGTTTTAATTCTCCCCCTCAGAGTCTGTTTTTGTCAGGATTCCCATACATGAAATATGAGGAAGCCTATTATAGTTAACAAATTAAACAGAAATTAAATTTGAAAATATATATATATTTTATTTCAGCTAGTTGCAAGTCAATATTTCTCATTTTCGTTGAGTGTAACTTAGGCATGGAACGATTTGATGATAAATCGTGATAAAATTCCCTATGGTTAGTATTACCGTTTGATATTTTAATCATGTTTTAATCATTAAAACCAGCATACAGCATACAGAGTAGTTCTGTTAAGCTGGGAGGTTTTAAAAGAGTCCTAAGGAATTTTTAATAATAAAAAAAAAAAACATAAAACATATATATATATATATATATATATATATATATATATACACACACTGTATATTATAACCAGGATTCATGTATATGATATATGAGGAAGCCTCATTCAGGGTTATTATCATGAACTAAATCTAAAAGAAAACACTTTAACTTATTTTATTTCAGCTAGCTGCCAAAGCATTTCTCATTTTTATTTAGTTCAAGCTGAAATACTAAAATAACTAAAGCTAAAAAAAAAAAAAACTTTATTAAAACTAATAAAAATGCCAAAAATGCACAATAAATTTACTAAAACTTTAACTAAAATATTACATTAAATTTAATTCTAAATCAAAATATTCACAAAAACTGTTATAGTTCACTGGATATAAAGAATGTGAAACCTGAAGATCATTCAGCTCTTAAAACTTCTGAAATCCTGAAATTAAATTGTTTTCATTTTAGTTATAATAATTTTACTTAATTTTATTTTAGTATCGTTGACTAGTTTTGAATACAATTTTTTTTTAAAGGTTTTTTAAGGTTTGTATAACTTTATATATTAATTTTATTTCAGTTTTAGTTTCTGTGATTTTAGTATATGAAGTTAAACTAAATCAAAATGAGGAATGTTGACTTGGCATTGCTGAAATAAAATTTACATTTACATTTACATTCAGCAGATGCTTTTATCCAAAGCGACTTACAGTTGGGGAATACATCAAGCGATTCATCTTAAAGAGGCAAACAGACACAGGAAGTGCTCGTAATGCCAAGTTTCAAGCATTGTTCAAATAAGTACAAGCTAGACAGGGAAATATTAAAGAAAAGAGAAAACAAAGGGTTTTTTATGTTGTTTTTTGTTTTAATTTTATATTTTATTGTATTATATTAAATAAATATTTTGCTTTTTTTTTTTTTTAGTTTTTGCTAACTATAATAACCCTGAAATATATTTTATATACATGAAAAACTTTGAAAAAAAAAAAATGTGTATTTACAGAAACATATTAGTCTAAATGGTGGCCTTGAAATGTAGACAATGTAGAGCGTTCGAGTCAAAATAGTTGAGAAGCGCTGCTCTGAAATCAATCATTTCCTCTTTAACGTCAGTGCAGGAAGCAGGCGTGTCTTCTGTGCTGTTTGTCTGAGGCTCGTGTCTCCGCAGGTGGTGCGGCGGCAGAAGAAACGGCGTCCACGCTGGCCGGATCCATCCACTCGGAGCAGTGCATCAAAGTGCTGTGTCCCATCATCCAGACGGCCGACTATCCCATCAACCTCGCCGCCATTAAAATGCAGACCAAAGTAATCGAACGCATTCCCCAGGATTCCCTGATTCCACTCCTGCCCGACATCATCCCGGGACTCTTACAGGTACACACACACACACACGTTTGTTTTTGTGAAAAGTTTGGACATCCCATAGGTGTAATGGTTTTTATACTGTACATACTGTATGTGTTATTGCTCTACACCAACCCTACACCTAAACCTACCCCTTACAGGAGACTGTCTGCTATTTCAGATTTTCAACACACTCCATTCTGTGTGATTCATAAGCGTTTTGAAAAGTGGGGACATGGAGTAATGTCCTGAAAAGTCACCTTCTCCTTGTAATACCTGTCATACCCTTGTCATTATACACATTTATATCCTGATTTGTCACAAAACGCACACACACACACACACACACACTCACTCACTCACTCGCATGCACTCACTTGCACGCACGCACACACGCACGCTCTCACACACACACTCACGTATTCACACACACACGCGCGCAAACAAACGCACTCACTCACACACACTCACACTCACACTCACACACACACACACACACCTATCTGCTCTCACACACACTCACTCACTCACTCACTCGCATGCACTCACTTGCACGCACGCACACACTCACACACACACACACACACCTATCTGCTCTCACACACACACACACACACACACACACACACTCACTCACACACACACTCACTCACACACACACACGCAAACAAACGCACTCACTCACACACACTCACACACACACACACACACACACACACACACACACACACACACACACACACTCACACACACACACTCACACACACACACACACACACACACACTCACACACACACACACACTCACTCACTCACTCACTGCATGCACTCACTTGCACGCACGCACACACACACACACTCACACACACACACTCACGTATTCACACACACACACGCAAACAAACGCACTCACTCACACACTCACACTCACTCACACTCACACACACACACACACACCTATCTGCTCTCACACACACTCACTCACTCACTCACTGCATGCACTCACTTGCACGCACGCACACACTCACACACACACACACACACACACACACACACCTATCTGCTCTCACACACACACACACACACACACACACACTCACACACACACTCACACACACACTCACGTATTCACACACACACACGCAAACAAACGCACTCACTCACACACACTCACACACACACACACACACACACACACACACTCACACACTCACACACACACACACACACACACACACACACACACACACACACACACACACACACCTATCTGCTCTCACACACACACTCACACACACACTCACTCACTCACTCGCATGCACTCACTTGCACGCACGCACACACGCACGCTCTCACACACACACTCACGTGTTCACACACACACGCGCGCAAACAAACGCACACACACACACACACTCACACTCACTCACACACACTCACACACACACTCACACACACACACACTCACACACACACTCACACTCACACTCACTCACACACACACACACACACACACACACACACACACACACCTATCTGCTCTCACACACACTCACGCACACACACACACACACACACACACACCTATCTGCTCTCACACTGATGAAAACGGCGAGATGAACGTGTGTGTGTTTCAGGGTTATGATAACACCGAGAGCAGCGTACGCAAGGCCAGTGTGTTTTGTTTGGTGGCCATTTATTCTGTCATCGGTGAAGATCTGAAGCCTCACCTACAGCAGCTGACCGGCAGCAAGGTCAGATATTATTTCTTTGGTAGCTTGTTGCAGTGCATTCTGGGAAACCGTGATACATTTATTTTTCAGGATTCACAGATGAATAGAAAGTTTAAAAGAACAGCATTTATTTGAAATAGACATTTTTGTAACATTATAAATGTCTGCACTGACACTTTTGATCAATTCAGTCCCTCTGTGCTGAATAAAAGTATTGTTTTCTTCGAAAATATAAACATTTCTTACTGACCTCAAACTTTTAAATGATAGTGTATATGTGATGTATGTTTTGTTTTTGTTTTTTTTGGCCTAGAAATAAGGTCTCTTAGAAAGCAGCATAATGTTCCAGTGTTATTTTAGTATTATTGTTATACTATAATAGATTTTGTAAATGGGTTTTATTTTAATTTCACTTTTTACAGTTTTAGAATTTTTTTTTTTTTTTTCATTTTTAGTTTGTTTTTTAAATTTGTCTATAGCTTTTATTAGGTTTTTAGTTTAGTTTGAGTTATTTTAGGACTTCAACTTTAAAAAAAAAAAGAAAAAAAAAAAAAAGAGAAATGTTGCCTTGGCAACTAGCTGAAATAAATGATTTTTTTTAAATATATTTTTTTAAATTTCTTGTAATGTTATTTCAAGTATAGAGTGATTTTACCGTTTTAGTAATTTTGCGCGAGTTTTCAGCGGTGCAGCTGTGATCCCTTATAATACTGTGTATTTAGGCGGCTTGCGTGTCTGATTTTCTCTCTACAGATGAAGCTGCTGAATCTGTACATCAAGCGAGCTCAAACCACCACCAGCAACAGCAGCAGTTCTTCAGACGTCTCGTCTCACAGCTGAATCACTCCTCCATGCCTCCTCAAGCGCTCTCCCATGATTTTGCACATTTGCGAGTAGATCTCTAGCTGCACATGTGCATTCGCTTTATTAAAGGGCACGTGATTCATTGAACAGGTGCAAACACTTACACCATTCAACCAGAGCCCGCTGAGCTTTGTGTTCGGCTGCGTTTGTCCAACATACTGTGTGTGTGTGTGTGTGCGCAGCAGTCGTGCCTCTGTGTGTAAGAGAAACTGTTTTTATTGCTCATTTACCGTTGCTGTGGCGTTTATCGTCCTCATATTCAAAGCACACATAATGTTCTGTCCGATCGGCCAATCAGGAGTCGTCTTACCTCTCATTAGTGAATGTAACGCCCTTTTTTACGTCTTTAACTCTGCTGCCTCAAGTTCTCTAGGACGCTCTTTTAGTGACGACATTCATTTTTGGGCATTTAAGAATATGCAAGAACCGAGATTGTATTTGTACAGCATTTGTTTTATTTTCGGCCAACAGGCGAAGAGCTTTTGACTCTAAGAACGATGAATATTAGCACTAATTTAGTTCAAAATCTCACATTCCAGCGCCGCACAGAAGAACCATGATTATTTTAACACTAACATGGAGATTTATGATAAATGCGTCTCCTTTTGTGATTTAAGGACCACATTGATGGTTTTTTGTGTCCAAAATATACAAATTGATAATTTGAGAAATAAATAATTCAGTGAGAAAGTATAAGAATCTTCCTCAGAAATGATCTAAAACAAAACTGAATCAATTCATTAAAGATTCACTTACACACACGCACTAAATTTATGATATAAAACAACGTAAAAGCAGAATTCTAAACTTTTTAGAGCGATAATTGTAACTAAAAATAATCCAAATTGGATGTTTACGAGTTAAATTGCTGTTTTAACCCAGTTGTTGTGGTTTAGGAAGGTTTGTGCCGTTTAAAGTGCTCTGTTAGTCTTTTTGTACCTTTGGTGCTTAAATGAATCACTCTGTGCTTTTGCTGGACGTTTAACTTCAGATTTCATGTGTTTTTCCTTTCTTCGCTTTGATTTTAAAGGCCTTACAGCGGTTTGTGAAAAGAAAGTCACATTATTCAGTCTTGTTAGAAATCCCAAAGAACATTCCACACAAAAAAAGGTGTTTTTGTGGAGAGAATCATCTACAATCCTTCTAGCAATGATTTATTTAGATGAAAAAAGATAATATATTTTAAAGGTTTCTGATTTAGGAGATTTCTGGACTCTGCATGCAGGCAATCGATTCAGTCTTTCACTACACAAACGCCACTACCGTTCAATTCATTACACGTGAAGCTAAGAGAATCAAATATGATCTTTGTAAATACTTTATAGGGCACTACATACAGACCTGCTTGAATCTTTAACTCGGTTTGACAAGAGCAGCTCGGATCATTGAGTAAACCCCTAGTTAACTGGATGAAGTTGGTTAACTGAAGGGAGTTTTGCATTAACGCTTTGCTAATGGCGGTAGATTGAGACATAGAGCTTCACATGCTGCGCATGCTTATGTTTAATATCCACGTCTGTATTTATTTGACACTGCGGCTGTATATATGACCTGGTTTTGTTCACGCTCACCTGTGTAGAATTTGCTCTCGATAAACCAAACCTGAGTTTTCCACTTCTGTGTCTGCGTGAGTTTTATTTTGTGTCATTATTGCACTGAATGTGATATGAATGATTTCTGATTATGCAGCGGCTTGTCATCTGTTCTTTAAATATTCATCCAGGTGTTGATATTGAGGTTATTGATGGTGATTCACTGCTGGTTTAATGCTGACGTCTCTGCGTTTCCTCATTCGGATCTGTCAGTCAGGGATTGTGATGAAGAGACATGCAATGTTTTTAATTGCAGGATGTTTCGTCATAGCAGGAAACTTCAGTTGAATAATATAATTCATTAATGGCCAAATAATGATTTACTTTTTATATATGGATAATAAAAATAATAGAAAACAATAGAAATAGAATAATGTCATTTTATTCGATCTGATGTTTCAACATTAACCATCTACTGTGATTATCAATAGGCTATCTTTTAATAATTTACCTTTGCATTGTGTAAATTTGAAGCATTTGAAATGGAGAATTTGGTCTTAAATATGTTAAATTATCAATATCCTTTCATAATTTATAGAATAATTTACTTTTGCATTTTGCAAATTTAAAATGGAGAATGTGATCTTAATGAAGGGCGTTGATTCTGGCATTGGCGGGGACGTAACGGCAGACAGCGGACATTTAATTGTTTGATCAACATTATTGCTAGGGATAATTTAGTAGTGTCTGATATCGGTAAGATCATGTCAGAGCGTCTCTACTAAATTCTACACCCTTGAAAATCATAACAAGTGTCTGACTTTGGAAACTATATCTCTCCTTAAATATGAAGAGATCAGACAACAGATTCATGAGTTACTGTTCATCCCATGTGTCCACTTAAGGTGTAAATTAATTATTATTATTCATTTTTTTTTACCTGGTAACACGTCCCTTACAAATATTCACCATGGTTGTACTCCAAAAAAAAAAAAAAAAAACATGGTAACCAATTAGTGAATTTGTGAACCATGAATTTCTAACTGTTTAATAAAAAAGAAAACAGAATAAAGGATTCACGAAACCGCTCCGAAGTTCCGTTCTGAATAATGACTCGTGAACCATTATTTTAGATCAAGACTCGTAGCGCTGATCCAGAATCATTCAATTCGTGAAATGATTCACGAACCCGCGAATCATGCGATAACCGATCCGATTGGAGCTCTTCGAAACAGTATCATTTTGCGATGGAGTGGTTTAACTGACTATATATTATATATAATTATATATATATATATATATATATATATATATATATATGTATGTCGAAATTAAATTGCTCTTTTGAACTGGTTTTTGCTAGTGAATCGCTTGAACTGATGAAGTCACGAGTTTAAATCACTCAATTGATTCGGTTTGTCTGTTCCTCTTTTTGTGTCTTCAGTCATGTTTAAATGACACTTTCAGCACCGCTACCAGCTTAGCTCACTAGTTTTATGACATTAACTGAAATAAGTGAAAAAAGTATGATGTTTACAAATAAAACATCAATATTTCCATACCAAAGATAACATCCAACACAAATCTATGAACATATTGAGGTGAGGTGACCGGTTTACTGCTAACTAGTGAAACACTCCATTAATATAACATTAAAATACATGTTCGATGGAAACATTGTGTTTTATGATGGAGTTTGTAGTTCAATAGAATTCACTATATTTGAAATAGTTTGAGCTGCAGTTCAATAGAAATCAGTGGAGAGCATCCAGTTACTTGTATGTATTGTAATACATATTTGAGAAATGATTGTATCTGATTGTGTCTATATAGAGTGATAGTCAATGTAAAAAGAGCAGATGAACACAAAACAGCAGAAAAACAAAGTTAAAGAGGCTAAACGTTATCATTCAGCTGAACTCTGCTCATATCTTTCAAACACTTCGTAATGTATTAGTGTATTTCTTTAACTTCTCAGGTAATATCAATGGTGTGACCTATTTTCAGATGCGGCCAAAATTACAACAGTGGTTACATGCACTTATATTTGATTGATTGATCAAAATTATTGCTAGGGACAATTTAGTAGTGGCTGGATATTGGTAGGGACATGTCACTGAATTCTACACCCTTGATCTTAAATGTTAAATGATCAATATCCTGGAATAATCTGAATGTAAATTATGCAAATTTAAATTTGATAGAATTGGAGAACTTGATCTTGAAGCTTGTTAAAATGATCAATACCTTTGGATGCTGTACAAAGTTTAATTTAAGAATTGGATCTGAAATACGTTTGATTGTCATGAAAATAATGTCACAATGCCAGAAATCAAAAATATATATATATTTTAGTTGATTTTGGGTGGAATATGACCAGAACATGTGAGACTGCGTTAAACCTCTCAGAAAGTCTCTCTCTGGCTCTGCTTCTCTCTGTCTGTCCGGCAGAAGGTCAGGGTGTCAGTAATGAGATGCTCTTTCATCTGTCACTCTGATGTCTGAAGACTCGCTGGACTTTCACTCCGCACCTTCACAAGTTTCAGTCTTTGTAGTCGTTACCTGCACGTCATTCTGTCCTTTGGTTATCTTACTGCTGCTTTTCTATCTTACTATGTACTTTTAATGGATTTATTGTTTAATAAGAAGTGACATGAAATCCACGATTGACTTTTGGAAGTTTATGTCTGGAGAATTATTCATTATGAAGGTAATCTCACTTCTGTGTCCCACCAGCAGGTGGAGATAAAACGAAGCTGAAGCTCTTGAAGGAGCAGATTCTAGCATACTGCATACTGCACACTATATACTCAAGGGTCATGACTTTGCATTTGGATTCACTTTATAGAGATTTATAGAGAGTGTTATGTAATTACACTGTGGGGAAAATGGTGTATAATTTACTTTAAAATAATTTTGACTCATAAATCACATTAAATTTAATGTGACATTTTAAAGTATAAAGACAGTATTTTACAGAAAGAATAGTATTTTCTTGTAAAACCTACCCCAATAATGTTTTATAACTTAAAACATTCTATTTTTTATTAAGTTCCATGATTTTTTTTTTTTTTTTTTTTTTACATTTTAAAATTCCTTGATATTTCATGTTCTACATGAACCATGTACTGGTGTTTATTATTTTAGTCTACGTGAAACAGCATGTGGCATATGCCATGTTAAATATTTCAAACATTATTGCAAAGTAGAAACAACACGCGTTTGAAATGCATAAAACATGAAAGGAAAGAGTTGGAGGTGTGGAATTGTTATCTTAAAAATAAGTTTGTAATCTAAATTTGTATGATCAAATAATGAGTCAAAAAAGAAATGGGCCTAATTTTGGCATATATTTTGTAGTATGCATAATGCAGTTCTTTACTTAACATTTACAAACTTCACAAAGTCTCTCGTGCACTATGCAGAGTATTATAAAGCTGAAAGAAGCTCAATCGTGTCTCAAACAACTTGCTTTATAGTCCCAGATATAAAAGTCATGTGGTCAAAGCCGTCCATTCGTCCTCTGAGATCATCGTGAAATGACAGAACGCTGTCTGAATCATGAATGACACGATGATAATTATTGATGTCTGGAGAGGTACATGTGTCCTGACACACCATCACTGTCCTGCGGTCAGAAGAAGAGCATCATCATCATCATCCGCGATGGAGACGCAGTGAAGCTGAAAATAGCGGGATGGCGCCTGATGATCTGTGATTGTATTAGTCCGAGAGATCAGCCGCTGACAGAGCCCTTAACACGGAGAAATTGATTTACTGTAGACTTCATTCAGTGTGATTAATCAGTGGTGGAATATCATGAAGATTCATTTATGAAGCTCAACGATTCCTGTGGAACAGTTTACTGACACTAAAGGAATGAAGAATTAACCTATTAACTTTCTTAATCGTCTTATTGTCAACAATTTATCCAACCCGTTCTTACGGGAAAACGTAGATATTTTACGAGGTGGCGATTTCGTATGCATTCGTTCGAAAACGTTCAAATTTTAGAAGGAAACATGTGTAAGCAAGCATGAAAGCTCCGCCCCTAAATAACCGTCAATGGTGCGTGAGTAGATCGTACGAATTCAAAACGTAAAATAGTTATGAACTAGTGTTGGGGAAAGTTACTTTTAAAAGTAATGCATTACAGTATTGCGTTACTCCCTAAAAAAGTAACTAATTACGTAACTTAGTTACTTTTTATGGAAAATAATGCGTTACGTTACTTTTGCGTTACTTTTCCGATATGAGCAGGGCTTGATTGTTTTTAATATAAGAAGTTCTATTTATAGCAAATGTAAAAGCCCTTTCACACCAAAAGTGTAATGAATAAACCTCAGGCTGAAGGAAAAGTAAATTCACGTCTGTACAGTAGAACGCAGGAGAAGAAGGTTCAACACTCTTCAGCAATAAAAAAAAAACTACGAAGCACAATTGTTAGTTTATCTAAAGTTATGTTTGCTTATTAGTATGGTTGAACTGGATCATCAAAGGTCAGCAGCAAAGACATTGGTTGATAAAATGGAATTAGATACATTTGTGTTATTTAACACATTTCATTATTGCAGGTTTGCGTCATTTTCTGAGTTTGCATTTCACTGTATTCATTTTGATGAATACTAAATCAGTTTTTTTGCGAGTGGGATGAATTAATGCACATTCACATTTAGTCTACAACTACAGTAACATCATGTTCACACTTTGCACTTCCGATTTCTCCCAACATGGGGACAGGAGACTTGTCAGTCAATAAATAGGAAAACAAAGTAACTTGAATTACTTTTTTGTAAAATAAAAAGTAATGCGTTACTTTACTAGTTACTTGAAAAAAGTAATCTGATTACATAACTCGCATTAAGGCGTTACCCCCAACACTGTTATGAACTGATATGAGATTGTGTTGATTTATCAGTGCACGTAATTTTTAAGTTGAAGAAATGCATCCGAAACACTGATCTAGAATATTTATATAGCTAGATCAGTGATCCGAAACGACTTTCGTTGCCGCTGACGTCATCAATGCCTCTTATTTTTTTAGACACATTCATATCAAGACCGCCATCCAAACAATTATTATGGATAAAACCAAGTTCCACCTTCATTTTTATCACTGAATTCCAGATTTTCTAGATCTGATTATGGAAGTAAAATTAGGAAAAATGTTTTAAGTTTACTATAGGTTTAGTAGAACAACCTGTGAATGTAGATTGTAATTATTTTGATTCATCCCTCAGTTTGTAAAAAAATAAAATAAATATTCATTTTTTTTTTTTTTTTTTACAGTTTTTCCCTGCGTGGTCCTGACAGAAATTAAGGTTAGTAACACAAAACATGTTAGAGAGAATCTTTATCCGTAAAACAAATTCATATTTATCACGGCTATCAAACTATAAAATTGGGATCTAAAGCACCATATGCACTGTATTCCAAGTCTATCTGCAGCTCTCAAATCTCTTGCATGCTTGTGTTCAGCCATAAAATGCACCTTTAGATGAACTGCACCAGGTTTTCCTGTCAATATATGAGAATGTAAATGAGATTGGGGGTCAGTTTGGGTCTGCTGCATGACTTCAGAAGACCTCAAATATAGTGCGCAATTATAGGCCTACTGTTATGAAATTTTTCTTGAATAGGAAAGCAGCATGAACATCCTGCATAACATCTCCTTTATGTTTCAGAATTTCAGAATTAAAGTCCTAACAAAAATATGTTCCAAGAAAGTTTTGCTAATGTTACTATTAAGTTGTTCTCTGAATGTTCAAAAATCTTTCCTGTTTATGCGAATATCAAAGGAACATTCCATTTTATAATTCTGCAAACATTATGGTAACGTTACCTTTGAATTCTCTCTGAACGTTCAAAAAAGGTCCAGTTCTTAAAATTATTTAAAACTTTTTTTCTGGTTATGCGAACATTAAGAGAACATACAGTTTTATCATTTTGCAAACATTATAGGAGCTTTTGAGAACGTTTGAATGTTCTCTGAACGTTCTGAAAGAAGTATTAACGAAAAATGTCAGACAACTGTCCAACAAAAAAGTTTTAGAAAACAAAAATCTTTTTATGAATGACGTATCAATGCTTTTGTGCTAACTTTATAAAAACCAAACAACTTTAAACAAGTGTTCTGTCAACGGTACTGGAAGAACATTTGTTCAAGAACTTTGCCGAACAACAGCTAACAGGGAACGTTCTTAGAATGTTCTGGCAAGGTTCTCTCAAAGTTATATGAACAAATATTCTTCCAGTAACATTAACAGAACGTTCAATCAAAGTTGTTTTTTATGTTCTCAAAATAGCACAAACATGTTATTATAGGTTTACGTTTTAGTTGGAACGTTTTTGAAATGTTACTCTTCTTCTTTCAGAACATTCAAAAGTAACATTCCCATGGTTGCAAAAAAATGGAACGTTCGTATAACCGACATTTAAAAAAAAAAAAAAAACACAAAAAAACCTGGACGTTTTGAAAGTTCAGATTCAGAAATAACGTTTTCAACTTGAGCGGGATGAGGAGGGAGAGCTAATGATTGTTTTAATGCTCATCTGAGATTTTGTATTTCTAGGTTGCGTCCTAAATCCTTGTTTGAGATTCCCCGTGCACCTGTAATTGTTTATTCGGAGACGCGTGTCCCGGCGAAGTCTAAACCCGGCGGCGGGCGCTCATTAGCGGCCGCTTCTCTCCGCGGTGGCCGCGTCTCATCTCCGCCGCGCCACCTCATCAACATTCACCCAGCCGGAGAAAATTAATTCTATTAAAGGGCTCAATTCCCTCCGCCAGACCTCACTGTTTAAACATCTTTTTAGTGTATGATTAGAGCATATTTCCCAAACCTGGCCAGGAGTGGCGGCTGGGTCGGGGAGGTCGAGCGAATGAAAGAGGACGACTTCATTGTGCGATGACTGGACCATAAATCATCGGCCGTTTTCTATAAATCACGGCAGATGGCAGGGAGCTAGCGCGGGCTCGTGGGAGTCCGCCGGCCCCGGTGCATGCAGGGAAGCGCGGACTGCGGCAGACGCTGGCAGCCAAGCGGGTCATCAGGAACGGGCCGCGGTGATGAGATGCAGACCTGGAGGTCCGAGAGACCCACCTCTCCATACTGGCCCGCGTTTAACACGTCTAATCGGCCTGATGAATATGTATGCGCGCCTCGGCTCCCTCGGCCCATGTGAGGCCTGTCAGGCTGACATTAGATGTCTCGTGTTCAGGGATTCCGGGAGGTGAATTGGCCGGTCTGTCATCCATTCTGATTATGAAGATGTAATTGAGCAGACTATGAAATTTAATGCGGTCGCATTGCAGCAGTGCCGGAGAAAGACGGACTCCAATCAGCCCAATGTCATTATCTCACCACTGCCAGACTTCCGCAGCACAATAATAAGGCCAGAAACATTATTACTGCGCTCTGACACATTTTGCACGGAGTAGCCTATATGTTTCCAAAACTATTTAAATTACATTTGCATTTCAGATTTGGATTTTTCTACCCAGCTAACAGGAAACGTTCTCACATCTTTCTCTAACGTTTTTTTTAAAGTTATGTAAATGCTAGGACTAAACGATGGAACGTTCCTATAACTTTATTAATAGTCGATGTACGTTCCCATAACGTTGAGAAAACGCTCTTAGAACAACATTCTCAGAATGTCCTCGATGTTTTTGTGCTTGATGAACGTTCCCGTAATGTTGAGAGAAAATGTTCTTAGAATGTTAAAAAGAAATGCTCAAATTTTGGCCGATAATAAAGTTGTGAGAAACTTTTTTTGTTGCCTTCAAATAACGTTCTATTCACGGCAAGAAAACTGGACATTTCAACGTTCTTCGAATATTAAAAACATAAACGTTCAAATACGTTCTATTTTGGGTGAAAATAAAGTTAGTAGAACTTTGCAAGAAACGTTTCTGTAACCTTTAAATAACGTTCTAAACACGAAAACGTCAGTGTTTTCTAAACATTTCAAAACAATGTTTCCACAACGTTTTTATAACCTAAATTTGTTACCTGGGTCTCCGAGGTTAATGTTTTTACCAGCGTGGTCGTGACAGGAATCCAGGTCAGTAACACAAATCACCTTTATACGCAAAACACTTCATAGTAACCACGACTGTCCAGCTCACGCTATAAGCGCTATATTCTAAGTGCCAAAGTTACTCAATAATAATCATCAGAAATGCACCTTTAGATGAACTGCAGGTTCTGGTCTGATGTCAATGCATTTATTTTCCTGTCAGTATTATGAGAATGCAAACGAGATTTGAGAGTTGTGGGAGCAAATTTGGGTCTGTTGTTCACACAAAGCATCATATGACTTCAGAAGACCTCAAATATAGTACTTTTATGATGCTTTTACATTTGCATTCATGCATTTTGCAGATGCTTTTATCCAAAGTGACTTGCATTGCATTTAAGGCATGTGTTTTATTAGCTCTTGCATTCCCTGGGAATATAAGCCATGACCTTTGACCTACAGGAATACAAAGATCTAGAAAGATTCGAGTATCCTCTTTACCTTTTACTCTCAACAGTAAACTAAACCAGTGTTAAATTGCACTAAATCTGCAGTTGGTCTGTTTTCCCCTTAAGAATTAAGCCTGTAAATTTATGATAAGGGATCTCTGACAGGATCAGAGGTCAGTGGCGTCAGAGGTCAAAGGTCAAGCTTTAGAAGAAGTGTGTAACAAAACTGGCTGAATTTGAAATAGTTTATATTTCAGAAATCGCACGAGTATTACAACAAGTGGATATAAATGCAGGATTACTGATCATTAAAAATGAATTTTGAGGTAATGAATTTAGCAAAGATGCAAGCACAAATAGTAAAAGATGAGGGGATTTGTTGTATCACAGATCATTTCTGACGTGGTACAGTTTTATACACAATAAAGTATTAAACATACTTGCTTTGCACTCAAAGTGTGTACTTTCCCGTCACCAGTGAGGTACAGTTTGCAAAGCAAGTATGTGAAAGAGTCATTGTGGAAGATTAATTGGTGCATGTTATTCTAAAAAACAAACAAATTGAAAACTTCTGCTTTGTATGAATTTCCAGCGTTGTTTTTCCACGCTTCTCTCGTGTGCTTTCTTAAACGAGACTCTGGTTTTGTCTGCTCTTCTCGTCTGTGAAGCCAAGCCTGCGTGTTGACCTTGATTTTACAGTGAACTCACTAAATAAAGTGTCTCTTCCTCACACGTGCAGACACCTTTATGGTTCTGCTGTTTACTGCGGGTCTGGATTATTTAAATCGCCGCTGAATTACACCTGAGGCCTGCGTTTATACGTCTGTTTATTTACTGACACTGTCAGCTTATGAAAATGCTTTTTAAACTGATATCAAATGTCACTTAGTAATAAAACAATTTATACATGATGCATTTTTACCAAGTCACGTCCAAGTGCAATTTTGTTTAACATTTGCATTCATGCATTTAACAGATGCTTCTATGCAAACCACATGCAGATGAGAAGACGTTACATATACAGAGTTACACATGAGGGTGAGTTTTTCAGTCATCATTTCAAGTTAACAATTAAAAACATTATAAATGCATCTGAAATATTTACTGAAGCATTGATGTTTCAGTGTGTATTTGCGCATTGGTTTGGTCCTCCACTAGGGGGCGTGTTACGCTGATAATTCATGTGCTCTCATGTGTTTATGACTCAGACTTGTTGCATTTTTGCAATATTTCTTACATGCGCTAATATTGTTCCACTGTAAGTAGGTTTACCATAGTAAACTGGGACAGGGCCGCATATTACAGACTCACTTGGGGACAAAACACGTTTTTATATCTCAAGTTCATTTGACTGATTTGTGATATAATTCAACATGATAAATTGCAAAGTTTTATCAATTTAAACTCAACTTTAGTTGATTTGAATGCAAGATAATGTTGGATGTGTATGAAAATGCATATATTTTCTATCAGTATAGTTTTGGCAATGTTTAGTATCTTTTTCAAAATGTATTTTAAAAATATTAATATATTTTTTAAAAAACATTTAAAAATATGTTTTCCACTCCATATATTTGAATCCAAGAAAATACATTCACATTTGAAGAACACGTTATTTGCTGTCTATAACATGTGATCATAAAACACATCTGAATAAAAACAAACTTTACGATGTTTAAAAGCATACATTATTACCTTATATAAAAAATAAGCAATATTAAATTATTATAAATTTAGTTTTTTTCTCTAGTAGGCTATTCCATTCACATTTGCATTAGCCTAAATGTAGGATATAAGTTTGCAAATGTGTTTTTTTGCCCCGTAATACATTGTGAAATATATTTGGTGAACAAAGTTTTTTTTTTTTTAATTAAAAAAAAATATTTTATTGAACTTCACCATTTACAACACACATTTAAAATATATATTGGGCAAATAAATAAATAAATGTATATGCAATATACTGAATTATGGATTGTTTATGTGCATTTTGCAACAACTTCAAGTGCAGGTCATGCAAACAATTTCGAGAACTATTAGTATTAAAATGATATAATCGATGCTTATATGCATAAAAAGTGAACATAACATTTCAGTGTAATGCAGAAGACGCGTGTGATTGTTGGTAAAGGATGGCTTCCTCTGAGCCGCTGGATTTATGACGGTGTCCGGGCTCCAGGCCCTCGGCCCCTCTGATCTGCTTTAGCTCCAGTGACCTTTGACCCCCGGGGCCGTCGGGGACACACGCTCCTCCCTGATTGGCTGAGAGCTGGTTTTGGAGCGCTCGCCGTCAATCGCTCTCTGTGTTTAACCGCGACTGGGCTTCAGCCAGAGCTCACATCTGTTTGAAATTGCCACCTCTGCTAATTACGTGCGATTGCTTTTGTTTGTTATTGTTTGTTTTGTGATCCATAAACAGGGTTTAATGGTCAGAGCCTGTTCGGGATCACCGGGGGGCTGCTGCTGCTCGCTTTCATGTCTCACAGTAAATCATCTGTGTTTTGTAATATGAAAAAACAGAAATAAACCATGCTCAGATCAGCATGCATTAACTCCTTCAGTGCAGACGCAAAACACATTTCATCATTAAGTGTCATTAAGATACTATTATGAATATTTTGAATCAGTTTTTATTTACCGCTTTTATTTTCTGCTTTCATTTTAATTTTAGTTATAGAAATTTTGTTGTTGTTTTTGGTCATTTTTATTTTTTATATATTATTTTTGTGTTATATCTAATCTCTCTCTCTCTCTCTGTCACTGTATATGTCTATGTCATTTTTATGAATTTGTATTAGTGTTAATTTCAGTTTTAGTTATTTTAGTGCATCAAGTTAAACTAAATTAAATGTTGCTTTGGCAACTAGCAGGAATAAAAAAGTATTTTTATTTAATTAAATATTTTCAGTTAACATTTAAAAAAAAAATTCCAAGTAAGTAAAATGTTCTTTTTTTAAAAAGTTATTTTAGTTTCAGTTTTACTTAACTGTAATAACCAATGTCAATGTCTTTTAACTTAATAAAGAAATAAAATGAATACATATTTCAATAATAAATGTAAAATCAAAACCAAATCTACGAATAATTATCCAGCTCTTTATATAAATTTGGACATACATCTGGACATTAACATCATATTTTCTGTAAAGCTGCTTTAAAATAATGTGTATTTTGAAAAGCACTATAGAAATAAATTTGGCCCCCTTTGCTTTACGACATACTTCATTCTTTTAACAGACTATAACCCTGGCCGATTCCTCTCAAGATAAAGTGTTTGTACTGTATGTTTCAGTGTCTTTAAGAAGGTTTCTTTCGTTTTCTAGTCAAACAGAAGAGCAGAAGTGCAACAGCAGAGCTCTCACATGCATCAATTCCTCTGGTAGATCACACTTTAAAGAGGAGCAGCCCCATTAGCCTCTTCTCTCTTTTCCCTTCCCTCTTTTTTTCTCCTCTCGTTCCTCGTTCTTGTCCAGCTGGCGGCTCACCAGGGCTTCTCCTTCCCCGGCGAGACCCTTCAAACACTTCGTTAAAAAAGGACAACTGAGGCAAATGTTTCAGCGTGAGTCCTTGGCTGAATAGTAAACTCAGTTCTGCTCGCGGACAGAAGAAAACGAGGCGCTCGTGAGATTCTGGACGCTGGATCTGTGTAGAACTGCATCTGAACTTTACACCCAGAAGAAGTGATCGTGTTGAATCATCTGCAACAGCGCTTCCTGCAGTTACTGTGCACACTACATACTGTACACTACTAGTATGCAGTTTTAAGCTCTTTTAGAGTGATTGTAGAAACGTCCAGCTTCAGCTGGTGCTTCATGTGTCTTTTTTTGATCAAGTAAAGGTCAGAATAACTGCAGTCATGTCTCCAGATGAACACTTACTGGACTGAAGCAGCTCAGCTTTACTTGATTCTCCATCAATCATTTTTTAGTAAAATCAGTGCGTCTCAAATCTGATCATCAGGATCTTTCCAGAAGCTTTACTTTCACTGTTCCTCAGCGGAGGAATGATCTTCATCTCACATCTTCTGAGGAGCGTTTATTTCTTCATCTCTCCATCAGCATTGCATTATATGTTTGGATCATTTACATCTCATCTTACTGAGACATGTTAGGACAAAATATTCTTAAAGTAATGTCTATGGAACTTTGATATTTGATATACATTTGAGAAAACGTTCTTTGTACAACATTCTCGGAACGTGCTCATGATATTATTTGTACTTGATGAAAGTTCTCATAATGTTGAGAGAAAATGTTCTTAGAATATTAAACAAACATTCTAATAATATTGGGTAAAATTAAAATTAGTAGAATGGTGTAAGAAACGTCTTAGGAACCTTTAAAACACATTCTAATTACGATAAGACATTTTAATGTTCTTAGAATATTAAAAATAAATGTTCAAATAATGTTATATTTTGGCCGAACAAAGTTGGTAGAACATTGTAAGAAACATTTTATTTAACCTTTAAATAGCCAAGAAAAACACGTTTTACAAACAATGTTCCAACAACGTTTTATAACTTAAATTTGTTACCTGGAAACTGATATTTATATCATTTTATGTAAGTATCTGCTACACTGTTATAAACATCTCATTGATTTACATTAGAAACATCAGAATTTCATAACTTGTTTTCTATATAAATATCAGCATTTGCACCAAATTGCATATTTTTGCTCAGTTTGAGTCTCTGAATCAAACTGAGCTGCTTTTTTCCTCTATATATTCTCACTATATCAGACTATATGAGCCATAAAAGCCTGGTGGATCAAATATGATACTAAAAAAAAATAAAAAATAAGGAAACACATATGCAAACTTTTGAAAAACATATTTTCTCTAAAGGTTCAAAGAACTGTTCCATTCCAAAAACTTTTTGATTTTTATCTATTATTTCATTTGTCAGGCTTTACAGGGTTAAATTATATTCCCAAGCTTTTTGACATCCAGAATGCAACGTATTCCCAAGTGAAAAAAAGGAGCAGGGCTTTATTGCATAAATGAATTGATTTGATGTTAAAAATTGTCTCGTGCATAACATGCACTGATGAGATCAGGAACATACATTAGGAACGTAAATAGAGTGATGTTGATTTCATGTTGACTATAAGGTCATTTGATAATTCTGAACATGTCTGTTTGCGCATTAAAGCAAAACTCTGCAGGCCGGTCGATCTTAAAATCCTGGGTGTGTTCTGTGTTTTCTCTTTCATCTGGCTCTGAGGAGTGAACGCTGCTCCTGTCACTGAATTTCTCTTGTTTAGGTTTCTGTTTCCGCTCTTTTTGCATGCTCCCTCGAAGTGACGTGTCGATTCTGGCACAGCGTGCGAGATGAATTTCGAGACGTTTGCATGTGTGCAACTGCATTTTGCAGATAGAGCCGCTTCGGTTATCTGAGTGGGATCCTATGAGGAAGAGGAAGGTGTTAGAGGTCAAGGGCAGCAGCTGTGAAGGTGGAACGGTTTCTCCCGCATCCTCGTGCAGTCGGCTGTCAGGAAGCCCCCAAAACGCTGACATTAATGCAAATTATAGTTTGATAATTTAATAACTCGGCCGGCTTGATCTGTCCATTTTATTGTAATTATCATCAGCCAGGGGGTTGCGTTCCATCATGGTAAAATAAACATCATCTATCATCCTTGCTGATGATTAGCCCGTGACAGGCTGGTTTGCATAAATCAGGCCTGATGCCGTCTGCAGGAGTCCGGCTCTATTTTTCACAGGCCCAGATTAGATGGCGTCCGCTGGGCTCGGTATAAGGTCATTGGCGTGGCAGTAATCAGAGCTGGATCACCAGTGTGTTACTGCCATACATCCAACTAGTTAGTTAATGGAGTCTAAAGCACAGCATCTGCTGGTTGACTGCAGGCTGGATGTGTTTCAATGCTGCAGGATGACGGTGAATATCTGTTTGAAGCTTTGGAAAATAACTTTCTTTTTCTTTCTTTCTTGCTTTCTTGCTTGATAGAAGATATTTTGAAACGAAGAGTTCACCCAAAAATGTCAGGCCATCCAAGATGTGGATGAGTTTGTTTCTTCATCAGGTTTGTAGAAATGTGTCGCTGCATCAGTGTCTCAGCAATGGATGCTCTGCAGTGAATGGGTGCCGTCAGAATGAGAGTCCAAACAGCTGATAAAAACATCACAACCACTCCAATCCATCAGTTAACATCTGGAGAAGACAAAAGCTGAAACTAATCCATCAAGACATTTTTAACTTTAAACCATTGCTTCCAGCTAAAATAAGTCCATAATCGATAAGAACGCTTCCTTCAATGAAAAAGTGCATCTCCTGTTGTCTCTTACATCAAAATCCAGCCACATATTGGTTTACAGCTGTTTTGGCTTGTAAGCGGTGCTTGATCTGCAGATTTCTCTCCTGATTCAGACCAGAACACTTTTCACTGGAGGAAGCTTATTATGGATTATGGACTCATATTTTAGTTAAAAACATTTCAGTGATGGATTTGTTTCTTACAAACACACAGCTTTTGTCTTCTCCAGATGTTAACTGATGGATTGGAGTGGTTGTGATGTTTTTATCAGCTGTTTGGACTCTCATTCTGACGGCACCCATTCACTGCAGAGCATCCATTGCTGAGACACTGATGCAGCGACACATTTCTACAAACCTGATGAAGAAACAAACTCATCTACATCTCGGAGGACCTGAGGGTGAGCACATTTTCAGCAAATTTTCAGTTTGGGGTGAACTATTCCTTTTAGTTAAGTTCCAGAAAATTATTGTAGGTCAAGAAGAACAGACCTAAATTTAAAGGAGTGATGTCATACATGTTTTTATTCATTTTTCTCCCCCATGCAGTGCACTCATAATGTTAGTAAAGTGTTTCTGTGTGTCAAAAATGAGTTTAGTTTTAATGGCAATTTTTCATCTGTGATTTAAAAATGCATGTGAAATTAAAATCAAAATTAGTTTTGCATCGTCAGTTAATATTTTATAAAACAATAAGCGCTAAATATGCTGCAAATCTCACTCATACTTCTTTAAATTCACTGTGCAATTTGTCCTAAAATATATCTGTTGTTTTTCACAAAACAAAGAAAATCTTATGGTTTGAAGCAACGTGAATGTGAGTAAATCATTACAGAATTTGCATATTTGCATGAACTATTAAGGCAAGATGTTAACTAGATTAACCAGTTAATAAATCATGGTACATTAAGATAATTGTTTTGTATTACAAATTTTCTGAAATGTTATGTTTGAAAATGCAGATAAGGCATTGGATGATGCCAAGTTCAAAATATGTGTTTTATTTTGTTAGAGTTAAAGGTTTTTACTGAGGGGATTTTGGTTTTCTCCTTTTATCACTCCATAAGTCAGAAAATACTGTCAACAGCCAGAAAGAAGTACATTTTGATCATATTTTTAGGAATAAAATGTTAATAAACAAACAAACCCCTCAGTAGAAACCTTCAGGTTATAGATGGGAATAAAACTGTAAATGTTGGTGTATGCAAGTGCTGCTGAATTGGAGAAACAAACTCATTTTGAGAAAACGCCTTTTAAAGATATGTATTGTAATTTAAATCTATAGACGTAAGTAGATAAAGTGCAATAATAAAATCATGTGAATTATAAATGAACAAACCCCTCAGTAAAAACCTTCAGAATATACATAGGAATAAAACTGTAAAGTCTGGTGTATGTAAGTGCTGCTAAAGTGGAGAAAAAACGTTTGAAGATATGTATTGCAACTGAAATCTACAGACACAAAGAGATAAAGTGCAATAAAATAAACACTTAAATGTATATATTTTTTAATATTTTCTGTCCACTAATGTGAAAGAATTTATGTTATTGAAGCAAAATAGGCCAAAATCATAAAACCTGATTAGTTCATTGAAAAAATAATAAATGAATACAATACAATGAAATCTTGGAAAGGCACTCTTGCTAACTTTGAGGAAACCATTACAATACATTATGTACGTGTTGGTTTTATTCTAAATGGTTTAATTATTTGTCTTGATGTATGGTTCATAGTAGAAAGCGACATATTTCATGCAGTCAAACATGTTCATTGAATGACAGAGACAGCATGCGTGTTTGAACTCTTGCATGAGGGAAGAGCTCTGAACCTGAAGCCTTTCTCTCTGTTACCACAACAGAAGACGCTCGCACCGCCAGTCTTTGTGAAGATGTAAGCTGCATTATTTATGTTCAAACCGCCGTTACGTTGCTGACCCGTGTGGCATTGAGATGAAAGCGCGGTGGCCGCTGTGTTTTGGGTTTGGTGGGGTGAGTTTTAGCTCTGGAGGCCTCCGGCTGTTTGGGTAAGAGGGTTTGTCCTGGGACCGATGTTTTTTCCTTTAGTTGAACTCATTTTCATCAAGCTCTTTTAGTGCAAACACTTTTATTTCTTTATAATATTTCTAATATGAAAGCTCTCACAGCTTTACATCTTTTATGGCATATTAATACTTTCAGAATGACAGTGCCTAGTATTTTTAAATAAATATTATGAAGTGTGTACACTGTGTGAAGTATGTGAATGCAGTATACAAACAGAATACACTTTGTATGATATTGTATCAACATTACTTTCCTTTTCCAGTGCACTGTAAAGAATAATTTTTCAAAGTTGTAAATACAACAAAAATTACTGGAGTACGTTTGCATACAAGAAAATACTGTTTCAGTCTTTCTGCTTCAAAATTTCGTGCTTAATTGAATGTGTTATTTGCCTTTTTTTGTGATTATTTGGAAAATGTACTAGCAATTTCTGCACCAATTTTTCAATGTAAATATGTAATATAAATTATTTTATAATATGTTTTTGTACTGAATTTATATATTATTTTAAAATGAATATTGTTAATATAAATATAAATATACATATTATTAATTATAATGTATTATTTCTGTAATATTTTTAAAAATCTCTCTTGACATTATACATTAAAAATCACTGCATACTGTTTACTGTTATTGCATACTGTCACTTTTAATTATTTACTTAAATATAGCAGGAAGCAGTGTTATTTAGTATTATTACAGTTATTACAGCTTTTTTACTAACATTTTGAATGTTTTATTCTTATATTTTCCTTTTTCTTTTAAAATTAAGTAAAATGTTTAGTAATTTGTAAAATGTTTTTGTTATTTTTATAAATGTCTGTATAGTTTTTATACATTTTTATTTTAGTTTTAGTTATTTTAGTACTTCATTTTAAACAAAAACTTTAGAAATGTTTCCTTGACAACTAGCTGAAATGAGTTAATTTTTTTAATGTTTTATTTTATTTCTGTTAATTTTTATTTTATTTCCAATTACAATTTTTTAATGGTTTTAGTTTTATTAAAATTTAGTTTTATTTTAAAGTTTTATTTTATTATTATAATAATTTAATAATAATAAATATTTTTAACTTTAAATATAGTAAGCAGCAGTCTTATTTTAGCATCATATGGTTATTGTAGTTTTTATTAATATTTTGAATTCACTTTTTATATTTTCACTTTAATTTTAATTACATTTTTAAGCAAATGTTTATGTAGTTTTAATTAATTGTATTTCATTATATTTTATTTCAGTTTTAGTTATTTAGGTACATCAAGTTAAAGTAAACAAAAATGGGAAATGTTTGGTAACTTGCTGAAATAAAATAAGTTTAAGTGTATTTATATTTTATTTTATTTTATTTCAGTTAACAAATATTTTATTTCAAGTGAGAATTGTTTTTTAATTTTTTTTTTTTAGTGGTTTTAGTTTTAGTTAATGATAGGCAATATAAAGTAGTGTGTGGTATGCATCAGTTTGACATTTTTACTTTTTGTTTTAATTCTAGTTAAAGTATTAGTAATTTTGTTATTTGTAATTATATTATTATTATTATTTTAATCTGCATATCCTGTGTTTAACAGTAGTGTGCAGTATGCAGTGTGCTCCTCTCCTGCTGCAGGTTCATTGAAGCGTCTTTGGGCTTATCAGCACCGCTCATGATGTCCAGCTCAAGGTCTGGACTTGATCTCTGACCTCTTCGTGTCTTTTTCTTTGCGTTGATGCTGACCTGCATGCCAAGGGGATGCTGGGAATGTTTTCCCACCTATAATGTGTGTGTTCAACACCTCGGGTGCTAAAAGCCGCCGGCGTTTCGTGAAGTGAAAATCTGCTCTAAATTTAACTGGAGGACACGCTCTCATTTCCCTCCTTCATAGACAGA
The DNA here is from genome assembly GCF_012432095.1 of Onychostoma macrolepis. Taxonomy (NCBI): domain Eukaryota; kingdom Metazoa; phylum Chordata; class Actinopteri; order Cypriniformes; family Cyprinidae; genus Onychostoma; species Onychostoma macrolepis. The sequence continues at coordinate 27,493,863 of NC_081165.1, read as the reverse complement.
TGGAGGGAGAGATGAAGAGACAGAGGGATGATAGACGAGAGTTTGTCCGTCCAACATGAAGAAATAGTCCAGGCCAATAAAATTGATCAAAAATAAATAATAATTCATAATTAAATAAACAAAAAATAGATAGATGGATATTTATATGTATATATAAGTACACACGCATACATGTATATTTCTTAAATATATAAATATAAATATATATTACATATATTTCTTAAATATATACATATATATATATACATCGTACACACACATATATTATGTAATCATCAACTTTTATTTTGGTTGTGATTAATCGTGACTAATCGATCTGACAGCACTACAATGAAAAATATATATTAATAAATAAGTAAAATGAATAAGTAATTTCAATAATGAATACAAATTTAAGAATACAATATTTACTATATATATATATATATATATACAGTAGTCAACATTTGAAGTGGATCAAAAAAGTTCATCAAAGTTGTCCTAAAACAAGAACAAGTATTGTTTTGGTTTTAGGACGACTTTGATGAAAGGTTTTGATCCACTTCAAATGTTGACTATATACTGTATATATATATATATATATATGGGTAGTTGACAAATAGCCAGTAAAAAATGCTTTTTTTTTTAAAAGACCATTTTTGAAGAAGAAATGCATAAATTTATGTAGTGTGAAGTCTGATCTTTGAGAAAATATAAAGGGTCACTAATTTCGTCAATTCTTTCATTGTTTTCTTTAAACGTTTTTACTGAACAGTACCATAAATTTGTCTTATGGTGTGACATAGCAAAAATTAAGAAAAAAAAACTCTTAATAATATACAAATAGCATGAGAGAGATTTATCTTCATTGTTAGACACTTCTTTTAATATAGTGCTATTTATTTAAAATGAAATTATAATTAACATCATTTTTTCCATTTCAAGGCAAACTTTGACAACAAGATCAACTTTGCTGTCATTTGTTCAAAACTGCTAAAAATCACACCATTTTAAGTTGAGTGATATTTGTATCTCCCCTACTGCAATACTCAACTGTTTTTTAAAGATATTTTGAGATAAAAACAAATCTGTGGTTCTTTTATGTGTGTCACACCATATGACATCACGTCACACTAAAGGACAGAAATGGTTTTATTATTCATTAAGATGTGAATAATTTTTTTTTATAGCATATGGCTACTCTTTTTAAGGCATCATTTTGGTTCTATTTACTTTCTTCATCGTTCTCTTAGGATCTCCTCCCTTCTGCGTGGATCCCCGGCTTTCCTGTAGCTCAAATAGTAGAGCATGGCGCTAGCAACGCCAAGATCATGGGTTCGATTCCCAGGGAAAGCAAGAGCTGATCAAATGTAAAAACTGTAACTTGAATGCAATGTAAGTCGCTTTGGATAAAAGCGTCTGCTAAATGCATAAATGTAAATGTAAATCCCTGTTAATATTCTGTCTATATTTCCATGTCCTCTCTCTTCCACTAATTTCTCTCCCTTAATTCTCTCTGTTTCAAAAACAAAGTCACATTTTATAATTATTTTCGTGACACTTTATAACAGTACAAGCTTTCTGTAAAAACATCAGAAAATAGTTTAATTAATGTAATTATTGCATTTAATAATTAATTTAATAAATAAAAAAATAAATAAAAATGAGTTAAACAAATCTTATTTAATTATTTAAAATGCTTTTTAAAGACACTTTGTCCTGTGGTGTGACGTCTTTGTCCTGTGGTGTTACAGTACAGGCGTCACACCGGAGGACGCTTCAGCCTTTTTCTGTCAATTAATGACCTTGCTATTCTGAGCTAACCTGTCATTAGCGGTAAGCAAGACACATCTGCATCATTTTCCATGATTATGTAGTTTAACATACAGTTTTTAATTAAAAAATATAATTTAGGGTTGTCACACCAAAGGATAACAAAGCGTAACACTTTTGTAGTGGTTCCAAAAAAGTTAAATATTTGAACAATTCTGAGACATATTTTGACCATGTGCTCGTGTCACGGGCTTCACAGGGGGCTTCAGTAACACGAGCATGAATGGGGTACTACAACTAATTAAAGTTTTCTCTGGAATTGTTGATTTAAAACTATATGGTGTCACACCAGAGGACATGGTTTTCAGAGACAAAATGTATGAAGTTACTACACTTTCAGAAATATACGGATGAAAAAAATGATTGCTATTTACTAAAATAGACACTTGTACGATTATGCCGGGTGTATTTATTAACATTTTTATGCTTTTCTTTTTCATTTATAAAAATTTTAATTTATTGAACCATGCTTGAGACAGTCGCACCATAGGACAATTTTGACATTTGACTCAAAAATGTAAAAAGTAGAATAACACTGCAGCTTTTTTAACAACAGTTCCATGTAGGATGAAGAAATGTTTAACAATTTACAGCATTTTAAATAACGACAATATTAATTATATTCATTTTTATCTTGTGGGACAGTGAAAATGCCATGTCACGTCAACAACCCATATATATATATATATATATATACACACACAATATGTAAATAAGAATATATATTTACATTTACATTTATTCATTTTGCAGACGCTTTTATCCAAAGCGACTTACAGTTTTATTTATATATATATATATGCCTTAAAAAATAATATATTTATATGTATTTAAACCCCAGAGTTTGTTTTGTTCGGCTGTGCTGAAATAGTAAAATTAAGGCATAAATGAAGAAAAGCATTGGAAAGTGAATATCTCCACTTGTTTGATGAGGATTTCATGGCATGATTAGGATGATCTATTACTGAAACACGCCTCGATGTCCAACAGTGCAACCAAAACATCCGTCTCTTCAGATCAAAATGGATAATGCGTATCACAAGAGCTCTTTATCACAATTGTCCCTAAAAGTCCCCAAAACAGATGGTATGTTATTTCAAAAACAGATGCTATTTTGCATAGAAACATGGCATGAATATTTATGTGTAATTATTTCATGACACTGACAGACCTGGAGTCCAGGAATCGTCTCGCGGGCCGCGGTGAAAATCACTGGCAGAATAAGAAATATAGTTTTAGGGGCAGAAAAACTGTCCCACTTATGGATGAGGAGAACTGACTCCTTTGTCCTGTTTAAAATCTAATTGAATTAGATATATACATAAGAAATGATCCTTGTTCATTTTTGTTTTGTGCCATACTTTTTAATTTGGTTTTGTGCTGTTTATTTTTATAAACATTTGAAACATTTTATAAATGTTTTTATTAACATTTATAAACTATTGAAGTAGTTATTTATTTATTTATTTTTATTTTTTTAAGTATAATCGATATTGTAGTTTTTGTTTATTGAATTAGTTTTTATTTTTATATTTTCTGTTTTTATTTTAATTTTAGTTAAACTTCTAATAATTTTGTTGTGTGCATTTTTATTGTTTTTTTTAAATGTAATATAGTTTTTACTCATTTTTATTTTAGTTTAAGTTACTTTAGTGCCTCATGTTGAACTAAATGAAAATGAGAAATATTTCATTGCAACTAGCTGAATTAAAGGTTATGATAATAAATAAATAAATAAATAAATAAACAAAATAAGTTTGTTTATGTTTTGTTTTATTTCAGTTAATGTTTATTTTAATTTTAATTTTAATTTTAATTTTAATTTTAATTTTAATTTTAATTTTAATTTTAATTTTAATTTTAATTTTAATTTTAATTTTAATTTTAATTTTAATTTTAAGTAACACAAATAGCTTTAGGTTTTATGGTTTTAGTTTTAGTTAACTGTAATAAGCCTTTTCCTTTTTGATATTTTTCAGTATTTAATTAAATTTATTTATAATACATTTTAATAAATAATACATTATTTATAGAGTGATTTTCAAGGTACTCAAAAACGTTTTACAAGAAATAAAAATATCAAAAGCAATATTTTTGTAGGCCAACACAGAGGTTAGCATCAAAAATATGTTCTAAGAATTTTATTTTTTTTTGCCAACGATTCCTTTAAGTTATGAAAATGTTATTTCTGTATGTTCAGGTTTTATGTTACATTTTTTTTTTTCTTTTGAACCGTTTGAAACTAAAAAGTATTAATGTTTTAAAAAAAGCAAATGATGCAATAATGGTTTTGTGCTATTTTTTTTTTTTTTTTCTGAAGGACACATATGATGTTTGACCTTTTAAAAAATATTTATAATTAAGATTATTTTTTATTTTTTAATTTATATATTTAGTCGTCAGTGAATATTTTTACAGAAGCGCTGTCTTTTGACTCATTGTTTTGGTGTTCATGCAGGTCTACATGCATCTGAAGGACTTTCTTTGCACCTCTGTTCTGTGATTGATCTGGTCTTGCGTCCGGCTCCAGAGCGGATCTCAGTCCGGGCCGCTGCATGAGGGCTGTCAGCGCCGCGGGGTTGAGACAGGGTTATGGCGGCCAGATGGAGCTTGTTTGTGGTAAATCTAGACCAGCCTATAACACTTGAGTTAGCATTCCTGCTAAAGCTGTGCCAGATGCACTGGCAAACATACACAAAATTACATTTATGATGCTCCTGAAGTCTCTAGACCTGTCAGGAAAGCTATACTTGAGTACTGTTGTGTTACTATCATTGATATAATATCAGCGTTTTTGTCAATATTTTGAATTAATTTTTATATTTTCTGTTTTCACTTTAATTTTAGTTAAAGTTTTAGTAATTTTATTGTGTGGTTTGGACATTTTTATCATTTATTATTATCATTTTAAAATATGACTACATACATTTTATGATTTTTTTTTTAATTAGTTTTTATTTTTATATTTTTTCTTCTCTTTTCAGTCTTAGTAATTTTGTTGTTTTTTTGTAATTTTTAATGTCTATATAGTTTATATGAATTTTTATTAATTAGTTTTAGTTATTTTAGCACTTCACTTAAATATTAAATAGTTAATACTAAATATTTCTAAAATCTTTTAAATATATTTATTCATTTGTCAGTAAATGTTTACTTACTAATGTTTACATTGTGCAATGCATTCTTAGATTTTTGGTAAAGGATACGTATGATGTCTTCCTTTATGTTTATTATTTAATGTAATTTTTTTAAACATTTTTATTATAATTATATATGTATATATGTATATGTATATATATATTTAATATAATTTTTACGTTTTTTTCAATATTTTGATTTTTTTTCAATATTATAATTTTTATATTTAATATTTTTATTTTTGTTAAATGTTTTTTAAAAATATATTTCTAAGTATATTTAGAACTTTATGGATACATGTGATGCCTTCCTTTACATTAATAAAAAAAAAAAAACATTTAAATTTTTGAAAATATTTTTGAAATATCTATTTAAAATATAGTTATTATATATATATATATGTATATATATATATATATATATATATATATATATATTTATGTATTTATTATTATTTGTTTTTCATATTTTTAAATATATTTCTAAACACATTTATAACTTTATGGATACATGTGATACCTTCCTTTACATTTTTGTATTTTTGAATTTTTAAAAAGTTTTTTTAAATACATTTTGTAAAATATTTGTAAAATATTTGTATTAATTATATATATATATATATATATATATATATATATATATTTTTTTTTAAACTGTTTTTACAATATATTTTTAGATATATTTATCTACTTGTTATCAAATATGTAGCTTTGTTCAGAGCATTCTGAGATTTTTGATGAAATAAACGTGATGCCTGACTGACTAAAAGAAGGTATTAGAAGGACACTTTGTCAGGCCTATGATACCTTAAAATGCTGTCTAGGTAGGGAGTTCACTAGGGTTTCATAATGAAAACACACACAGCTTCCTGGTGTTGGTGCTCGTCTCTGAAGTGGGTTAGACGATCTGCCGCAGGGTCCGTCCCCCCCGTCGCTGACCTCTGGGCACTACAGAATTATGCAGTTAGAAATATTAATATTCACCAGACCCGCCCTCCTGACCCCCGGCATCAGCCACACGCTCTGATTGGCTGCTGCTGTCGTATTATAATGAGGAGGGCAGAAGTCAGTGGGACAGAGCCATGAGATATTAATAAGTCTTAAAATCGGCCCCTGAGGGCCGCCGCTCCGCTCATAGCACCTTTAAATTTGCAGGATCTCCGTCATTCTTATGAGCCTTTGCCACGACTCTCTTTTGCCTCTTGCTCGTGTTTCTGACTCGACGGAGCTTCAGACGCACAGGAACCAGAAATCACTAATCAGCTCTTTAATATCTCAATTGCGTCTCCTACACTGGAAAAAATCTACTGCTGGAAACAATATTTTCATTTTCCAGTAATCATTATTACTGTAACAACTTTGAAAAAAAATGCTTTTTTGTTTTGCAACATAGAAATGTAGAGAACATACAACATTAATCACACATTAAAACATATATATATATATATATATATATTTTATTATTATTTTTATTATATATATATATATATATATATATATATATATATATTTTTTTTTTTTTAATACAATTTTAATATATTTACTGTAGTTATTTTTTGCTGAGCTTTGTGCAGTTAATTCTGGGATTTTTGGTGAATGATACATTTGATGCCTGACTTACTTAAATATTTTTAAACATATTCTTAAAATATCTTTTATTTTGTTTATTTCAACAATCTATTTTTAAATATATGTATTTACTTCTCAGTTAATATTTTTACTGAACTTTGTGCAATGTATTCTGGAATTTTTTGTGGAGGATTCATGCAATGCCTGACTTTAAAAACAAATGTATTTTTAAAATATTTTAAATATACATATTTTTTTTTTAATATTTAACAATATATTTTTACATATTTAAAAATATTTTTAAATTTTTTAAAATATTTAAAAAATATTTATTCACTTGTCAGTGAATATTTAAGCTGCTCCACATTCATTTTATAGCACTGTACTCTTAATGTATGACAACTAGTGACTCCTTTGAATCATTTTTATTTATTGAGGAATTTTAGTAAAATATTTGAGATTTAACTGATCTCTTTAATATTTCAGTTGTGTCCTGCACTGAAAAATACTCCAGTAACCTTCATTGAATTATTCATAATTGCACATTACAAACTAATATATAAATATATAAAATTTGTATTTATATATTTTATGTTATTTAAAAAAATGTTTATTCATTTGTAAGGGAATATTTTTACTGAGCTTTGTGTAATGCATTGTTGGATTTTTCTTTTCTTTCATTTTCACTTCTCAGTGAATATTTAAGCTGCTCCACATTCATTTTATAGCTCTATTCTCTTACTGGATGACAACTAGTGACCCATTTGACTCATTTTTACTTTTTATGTGAGGAATTTTAGTAAAATGTTTGCGATTTAACTGAAATGTCACGAGATGAACTATAAAAACCTCTCTAAAGACAGTCTGTGTGAAACTGAGTATTTCATCAGTTTCAGGACAAGGTTAGACATGAATCTTGTTTTGTCCGCCCGTCTGTCCTGGTGCTTCGCTGTCTGCTGTTTGACGTGTCTTTACTGGCCTTGTCAGGGTTTGAGTTTCAAGTTTCTGCTCATGACAGGAAGGAAGACGCTTCAGTAGAGATACAGTCAACATCACACTGCATGAGTCTGTTTGGAAAGACCAGGTAACATCTTCTATTACTGGAGGATATAATTACTCTATATATGCAGAATCTACACAATGATTATTATTTAAAAAAAATACAATAAGATGATCAGAAATACTGCAGTTTGTTTCTGTGATTCTTTGCACATTCTTGTGGTTTTCCAGCATCTTCCGCTCATTTGAACCCTTTCCAGCAGTGATTGTGTGACGCTGAGATCCATCATCAGACTGAAGACACATGAGGGACTATTACAACACTGGAAGAATCTTCACCTGCTTCCACTTCAAAACTTGCCTTCAGTTGTTACGTATAATCAAATTGGATGTACATTTCACCTTAAATTATGCTAAACTGACTTAAAAAAAAAAAATTGAATGTCTTGCAGGTAACTTAAAAATTTGTTAATCTGGTGCATTATAAAAAAAAAAAAAAATAAAAAGTCATTTTTTTAAACAGTGAAAAGATGCAAATATTAAGGGAAAATTATATATATAATATATATATATATATATATATATATATATATATATATATATATATACACACATATACATACATACATATATGTATATGTGTGTGGAGAATATGTAAATAAATAAATAAGATATTTTGCATAGTGATTAATGCTGAACTAACTAAATAAATAAAGCATATCCCTGCAATTCTCATTACTGTAATTCAACAACAACAACAAAAAAACATAAAATAATACATATAAATATAAAAAAATAAAAATAAAGAATATAATAAAAATAAGAAATTATTATTTCAGCTATTAAGATATTTTGCTTAGTGATTAATTCAAAAATAAACAAACAAATAAATAAAAATTAGCACATCCCTCAACAATTCTCATTACAGTAGTGCATAAATAAATAAATACAAATAAGAAATGACTATTCCTGCCTATTTTAGAACTATTAAGATATTCTGCATTGTGATTAATGCTGAATAAATAAATATGCACATTCCTCCACAATTCCCATTACTAAAAACACGCTTTAGTGTCTAATTGCTTTATTTTAAACCAGCTTTGAATGCGGCTCGTTCAGTCAGATTTTGTACATATAGCATCCGGAATATCGTAATAGTTTAATGTGCCACACGCAGAATGTGTTTTCATTTAATAGCAGGTGAAGAGACATGACTCTATAAGGTCCTAACAGTGTCATGATGCCACCGGGGCGGACGGAGCCGAACACCCAGCTCTCCGTGTGATAGATTAAAGACTCCGCAATAATAAAACACGGGGCTCGCCGTCTCCGTTCAGATCTCAACCGGAGTTTGATGAGGAACCTCAGAGGGGTTCAGCTGCTTTAAAGGCGTCTTTCCCTTTCATCAGCGGTCTTTCAGTCAAGACGTCACAGTTAATGCAGATCAGGAGCCACGGTTCTCCGGGGCTTTGCCCGCAGGCGTCTCTCTGAGACCGGGAGAGAGATCTGAGAGCAGGCCACCAGTTCACTCCGTCAGCGCTAAAGAAGCTGGAGAGTGCTTGAGGAGTCTCTCTCTCTCTCATTATTAATTAGCTCTCACAATAGCTCGTCAGGGTTCGAGTGCTGTCAGGCGTCCGCTCGTGATTAGACTCCAGAGACGTGCGAGACGAGAGCGTTTCTGAAGCCTGTTGAGCTCCACACCAGCAAATGCTGCTTTTACACGCATCTGCCTTGAGCATCTTGTTTCAGTGAGTGGAACAATTCAGTTTGTCTCGCTGCATGGGTGAATCTCATAAAGAACACGTGCAGCTCATATTTAAAAAATAAAATAAAACATAAAAAAATTATGATTGTTTCAGCCTATTTTAGAACTATTAGGATGTTTGCATGCACCGTAAAAAAAAAAGAAAAGTTGAGCCAACTTAAAATTTTAAGGGAACCAGCTTCAGCAGATTTTTTTTGTGGGAGATTCTCAAATTTTTGTTGTAGGAACTTAAAACGACAAGTTGAGAAAACTCAAAAATCTGCTGAAGCTGGTTGCCTTAAAATTTTAAGTTGGCTCAACTTTTTTTTTTTTTTACAGTGTAGGCAGCATTCCTCCTCCTCCAAACACGGCGAGTTGAGTTGATGCCAAAGAGCTGGATTTTGGTCTCATCTGACCACAACACTTTCACCCAGTTCTCCTCTGAATCATTGGCAAACTTCAGACGGGCTGGACATGTGTTTACGTGAGCAGGCGGAGCTTGCGGGTGCTGCAGGATTACCAATTGTTTTTTTAGTGACTATGTTCCCAGCTGCCTTGAGATGATTGACGAGATCCTCCCGTGTAGTTCTGGGCTGATTCCACACCGTTCTCATGATCATTGAAACTCCACGAGATGAGATCTTGCATGGAGCCCCAATCCGAGGGAGACTGACAGTTATTCTGTGTTTCTTCCATTTGTGAATAACTGTTGTTGGCGATGGTCTTGTAGCCCATTCCAGCCTTGTGTAGGTCTACAATCTTGTCCCTGACATCCTTGGACAGCTCTTTGGTCTCAGCCACGGTGGAGAGTTTGGAATCTGATTGATTGATTGCTTCTGTGGACAGGTGTCTTTTATACAGGTAACAAGCTGAGATTAGGAGCACTCGTTACCTGTATAAAAGACACCTGGAAGCCAGAAATCTTGCTGATTGATAGGGGATCAAATACTTATTTGACTCATTAAAATGCAAATCAATTTATAACTTTTTTGAAATGCGTTTTTCTGGATTCTTTTGTTGTTATTTTGTCTCTCACTGTTCACCTACCATTAAAATTATAGACTGATCGTTTCTTTGTCAGTGGGCAAACGTACAAAATCAGCAGGGGATCAAATAATTTTTTCCCCCACTGTACATATTGACTTTTGGGGTGTAATGTAATGTGGAAGGTTTTTCTGAGATTCAACAGTCAGACTGTAATTCATAACACAAGTGAAGTATGCAGTGTTATGATATACTTTATACTCTTGCATACGGTATGTTTCTGGACTTATAATGACTCAAAAATGAATTTAGATTTTCCTCAAACCCAAGCTGGAGTCCAGAGGAGAAATTTACATGTTATTATTATAGTAAAATGAATGACCTATCAAGGATTCCAGCACATGATCCATCAAAGAAGAATAAAACAGGCCGTATGAATGTCGTCTTACAGTAATAATGACGTAGACTGTAGAAGTGGGACAGAAGATTCACAAACCCTCAAAGTCCTGAATGTTAACTGGACCACAGGCTAAAAAACTCTGATTCTTGATCATAATAAATAAATAAATAAAATAAAATAAAATAAAAAACTAAAAATTTAACTTAAACTAATGAATAAATAAATAAATGATTGATTATTTCAGCCTATTTTAAAGCTATTAAAATATTTTGCATAATGGTTAATGAAAAAAAAAAAAATATATATATAATTTATATATTTAAGCACTTAAGTTCACACTGATCCAATCAAAGAGTTCTGAATCCTGTGAATTTGTAAATGAATTTACGAATTTAGGCATCACAAAATTACAATGTACAATATAAAAAAGGATAAATAATGTATAATAAATATCAACTGGTATGTCAATAAAATTTAATTAAATTATATTTTATACTTAATATATTCTAAATAATTTCTAATATGTAGAAAAAAAAGAAAGTTTAATCTCCAGAATTTTGTAGCCTCATAACGACATCAGCAGTAACCTGGACATGTCGTCAGATGAAAGGGGAATCTGATCCGTCTTTGAAGTTTTCTGAGTTTCAGAAGCCAGTTTGTGTGCGAGTGGTTACCGCAGACCCGTGTTTGATTTAATCCCACCGCTCACAATAGTGACTGCAAAGAAGGTTTTCATTTATAAAGTTCTACAAATATTACTGACTGGTGTTTTAGTGCATTTTCTGCAAATATGGAAAGTCTATAAAGAGTCTCAATTAAATATGTGCAGTGTCACATTGTCACATGACCAAAGCAGTTTAATTCCTGTATGACAAAGATTTTTGGTCCACATTATCTTTAAGGTGTCTAGTATTAATATATGAATTCATAATTATTCCGTTTGGTTGAGTGTGGTCACAGAATGAGTAAATATGTTGATGGCAACAATACCGGTGTGATAATACAGTGCATATTTAGGTATATACAGTACATACACATCCACATCATACACATAAAATGTTGCAATGACAAAGTTACAGTGAATACTGCACAAATGTTACAAATAAGTTACTGGTATATACTGGTAGCACTAATATAAAAAAAAATTTATGATATATATTACAATAAAGTAACAATTTTGAAATATGTTGATGGTTGTATTTTTTTGTCTTTTATCTAAGTAATGCTGTATAAGGGTTTTTATGCATAATAGTAACCATAGAATGTGATCAAACAGTTTAAAATAGCTGAGCTGAGATATATAGGCCTAACAATTTTGATAACTGCAGAAATTATGCACATACTGTATGTACATATGAATTTACATGAAATTATGTACATACTGACTTAAATACAGTATGTTAATTCAGTATAGTACACATTATCCCACCGGTCACAATTGTGACCAACCATAAAACACAATTTTTCACACACTAGCCCAAATTTCTTTGATTATTTTAAAGGGTTACTAATGACACATTATTTGGATATTTTCATGTCTGGGAAAATTTTGGGATTAAATGGGTTAAGTGCGGATGGGAAGGCCCAGTAAAAGCCACTAGAAGGCAAGCTTGCAACCTTTAACTAACAAAAAAGTAATGGCTAACGCAAACGGAAAGGAGACCAGAGGTCGTTTTTTTTAATGGATGTCAATGGAGGAGAGGCTTCACTATGCTGAATAAACAGCTTTTTAGAGGAAACAGCTCATCATTTAATGAATCGACAGCCTATCTGCTAATCTTCAACATGTTTTACACTAAACAATACCTTTGGATGGAACTATTTTTAGAGTTTACACCGAAATAAAAGTCTTATAAGAGAAGTCACTGACTTTTTGCGACACATGGGATTCAGTTTATGGCACTTCTCATTCATTCCTATGGGATCCGTAAACAGTGATTGAGTGTTGCGCACAACTCAATGACATCAAGGCTCTAATGTGATTGGTTATTAAGGCACACGTGATCCAAGTTAGCCGTTAAGCTTTGTCCAATAGTAAGTAACACAGACCCTCTCATCTCCCAATAATAAGACAATTGCCTTGTCCAAATACCCACACTTGTGGGCTCGACCACTTGAGAACGTGCACGACAGGAAGTAAGTGTGCAAGACTGTCCTAGGTCTTAAAAATGCCAACGTGCATGCCCTTAAAGCACACTAAATCCACACTATCTTGAATACCGCTCCGGAGCGGTATATATTCCATGCATAGTGTATCCCATCATGCATCATGTTCTGGAAATAAATCGTGAGATTTTTGCCGAGATCTTGCGAGAGGTCACGGAAACCTTTCCAATGTAAGTTATATAGTAATATAATAATTAGATATTATTACATATAATTTGGTAAAAAAACAAAGTGTTGCACGTTTTATTAGTGCACTGCAAAAAATGACTGTGATTTTAACAGTAAAAAACTGTGAAAATGCTACAGTAAAAACCTGTTAAATGGTTAATGGTAAGTTCCCCTAATATATATGGTGAAAAACAGTAATAGACATTTACGGTGAAATACCATTTTTAGAAGTGAAAAAGAATTTACGGGGAAAAACCGTAAATTAACGTTCCCAGAATTCCCTGCGTTGCATTTCAAATTTTGTTTGAATTTGAGTTTAATTTTTCTTTGAAATAACTATGTTTCTTAGTTTTTTCTTATCAGTTATGTTTATTAGGGTTGTATGTTACATCTAATGTTGTTAAATTAATGTTTATAGCATATTTCAGCTTAATGAGTCTCACCATGATGGTGTTTAGTGTTTGTGTGAATGACACTGTGCACCTTCTATATATGTTATTATTTAAAAGCTGCTTGTGATGGGCTTTGGTTCATCATGTGACTTTCTCGTCACTACCTGCATTTGGTGGTTATCCGTGTATTTCAAAGGTACAAAACAGATTTCAGTACTTCGATAGATTGGTATATTAACATTATATGAGTTAATGAAATTACGGTATTTACCTGTAAATTGAAGTTAAAATCTAAAATGTTGCTACTGTATTTTTTACGGTAGAATTCCAGCAACCACAGCTGCAGTTTTTTTACCGTACATTTTACAGAATTTTTTTTAACAGTGTAGGCTAAGTGTGTCCCATCAGGTATTGAAAAGTGACACACACTTGTGGTCTTCATCCTCACTTGGACACTTGGGCCAAATACAGGAAATACGTCATATAAGTAGTCAAGTTTTTCTGGTGACAACAGCAGCTGTATGTAACACGAACGAGTTTGAGAAGTGTTTTTTTAACAAATTAAATATTATGAAAATGCTTGAACTGCCGGTACTTTACAAAGCACAAACATTTTACAATTAACTTTTTGCATCAGCTCAGGGCATCAAATACAAGTTTGTTTAATTCTAAATGGTGGCAGTTATAATTCAGTTAGTTTTGCCGTTCTGTCTGTTTGGTGCTGGCTATGCATTATGACTCTTCATGTGAACTGTTTTTCACTATAATAATAATAATAATAATAATAATTGTGTATAATGTGCCCTGGGAAATACATATTAAACAAGACATGACTCGGATTCATGACTTTATTCCTATTGTATCAGATTACGTTGTTGAGTTGAGTTTAATATGCTTCAACTGGACTCAGAATTGTTTAATGTATTTTTGGAAAAATGTGCATATGGACATAAATGTTGACATTTTTAAGTAATTTATAATGATGTGGTGATTCGAGGGAAATGACTGAGTAAATTGAGATAATAAGCTCAAATGTACTAAAGACTATAGGCTATAAATAGGGATTTGCTGGAGCATTAACCCCTGGTTTCCCAGACGAGGCTTAGGCTAGTCCCAGACTAAAATGCATGCCTCAACTGAAAATATCTTGCTCTGACATGTCTTAAAATATGTCAGTATCATTGTTCTGTGTACACCTGTAATGTTTTCTTCTAAGGCATTTTTGTAAAAGTTGCGTAATTGAACTAAGGCCTAGTCCTGGCTTAAGCTAAGCCTCGTTTGTGAAACCGGGCATTATGTGTATTATCTCATGAGTCAGCGGTCTGAGTGGCTATATAAATTGCAAACAAGTAAAATGTTATTTCTTTGTAGATTATATAACAACAACAGACAGGTAAGAAGCATTATTTGAGAAAAGGGCATACTAATATAATAGGCGCAGAGCTGTAACAGAACTAACTTTACCCTGCGCTGACGTAATTTCCGATTTTTGTGGAAAAGGCTAATCTCTGGCCCAGTGCACTGACTAGCGGTAGTCTGCGTCTCGGCCTGCAGTGTGTTAATTAGCGTCTCTTTGTGCCCATGTCTTTAATTGATTGATCGGCCGGTGTGTGTGTGGAGTTCTCCGGTCTGCTCTCGCTGCTCACCCAATCCGTCACGCCGCTGCTCACGCGGACAGCAGCACTACATTACAGCATCGTTAGCTCAGCGATCTCCTGAGCCCCGCTCTCAACACACACCATTACCAAATCCCACAAGCCCGCGCTCTCCTTCTCCTATTATACCTGTCTGTCTTTCTCCGTGGCTCTCGTTGGACTCTGAGGGGAAGTTAATGGATGCTCTTTTCCTGTCCCATATAAAGTTTCAGGTGGCACTGTTTTGGATACTTTCAAGAGAAACGGTCAATATTTACGTTCACGTCATCTTCATACTTAATCAGGTCAGTCAGACGCCATTTTGAATTTAATGCTACGAGACTGACGGCCTTTACAACTTAACCTTACAGCTTTCAAAACTTTTTGTCCACTGAAAGATTTATTTTTCTGTCAGAAAGACATTTCGTCAGCTTAATGTTGTTAAACAGTACAATCCATCCCTCACGAAAATGAAAAAATAAATAGATTAAAACATGGTTACAGTTAAACTATGGTAAACACAAATGAAACATGCTTTTGCTACACTAACCATAGTTCAATCATGGTATTTGTAGTAAAACTGTGAATTGATTACTACACTCTTACTTTAATGCATGGTTCATTTTCGTAAGGAATCGAACACAAGGGATTGAGTGCATGTAGGCTATTCTTTCCCTCACAGCCTCGTTTTCATTCCTGTCAAAATTTAAATATGGTGCGACCCTCACTTAAGTTTAAGTTTGTTAAGTTGTATTGACAGTGTTTTTGGCTAGAAGCGTTTTCGAAATTAAAAAGTATGTGTACGCTAATGCATTGCACTTACAATGGACAGCTGTATGGCAGACGTTGGATTTGGATAAATAAAGACGTTTGTATATATATGCCTCATATTTCATAGCCTCATTACATTTCACTTTTATCCAGATGAGGAATAATGCCACAAAAACAGTTCATGCTTGGAGTTTAGTAACATGAGAAGTGCCACAAAGTTCTCAGAAAAGTACAAGCTAGTAAAGATGACATGGATTTCAGCTCTCGTCATGTAAAACCAATAAACCTGGTAACTTTAAGGTAGACGTAAGGATAAGATGTAAGTGATGTAACAACTCTTACATAGAGACAATCCATCTATGGGAATTACGTCAGAAATACAACCAAAAGTTCACCGATACAGAAAAACACTTCCACTGCTTTAAAATCCTCTGGTACTCTTGCCCCATAGACCTCCACTGTAACTGAGGGACAAGTCAAAAATTTTGTCACTGGCAATCAATAGTATCTCAGAAATGCCTGTGATAATCAAAAACCATGCAAATACGAAATGAGTAAAATTAGTATCATCTTTATAAACAAATTGCTCTAGATAGCATGCACACTTTAATTGTCTTATATCATTAAGGCAGATGCAGTTCTCTCAGAAGGTCACTAGGGTCGTGTCTTTACAATGCCTTTCAACCCACTGCACGTGCTCTGGCAATTTCCCTTTTGTCCGCTCTCAAACTTCAACGCTTTTTCCCTGATTTTTTCTTTCTTTTTCATCCTCAGGCTATTCCTCCTAAGGCTATTTTCCCTGCTCTTTCATTTCTCAGAGAGAATACGAAATTCCAGCTATCAGAAACGGGAGATCAAACGAGGCCTCGGCTGAATTCACTGTCAGAATAAAACCATTTGTTCCTGAGGCTTTTACTCCGAAGACCTCGTCCCTGGACCGTTTCTTTCTTCAAGTGTGTGTTTTATGAGGTTTAGGCAGCCACTCCTCTGGGTCAGTCTGCCACTGTTCATTTGAGAAAACATGGTGGTTTACTCCAGAACCTGCTCAGTATGCACAAGACGCACGTTCAGTTCTCTTAAAGTAGCCTGCTCTCAAACGAAATGAAAAGAAAAACTATTTCTAAAGTCATGTGACTGCCTGTTGCCTGACTTGTCTTCAAGTGACCGACATGTGACACACAAGCAAGAGAAATGTATTACCAGCACAGGATAAGAGCAGATTGCATTTACGTTCTACATCCATTAACACTCTAACACCATGACAAAAACAAGAAAGATCCAAAGACTCAATTCCTGTAGCTCAATCAGTGAAGCATGGTGCTAACAACAGCAAGGTTATGGGTTCGATTCCCAGGGAAAGCAAGAACTGATGTGTACACTGAATGCAATGCATCAAACCAAAGGCATTAAACTCTTGGTCAAATATTCTTCACAAACGCCTTGAGTGTAAAATGAAGCAAACAACACTGTAGTAGAAAAACAACAATATTGTATTTCATTAAAAATGTACAAAAGATATCTACATGATCCAGCCTTGTAAAAGGAATCTGTGTACAACAGGACAGTTTAAACGTGTTTCTGTATATTGAGTTCAACAGTCTGTGATAACCAGTTGTGCGGTTTGCTCAGAGTTTGGTTCAGACTTGAGGGTTGCAGTCTCTTTAGAGCGATGTTACGTTCCTGTGATTCCATTCAGGTGTTCAGTAAATCGAAACAAAATGAGGGATTTCTGATTCTGAACCACACTTTCAAGTGTCAAGTTTTACATGTCATAATATTTTATCTGCATATTCATTTGGAACCTCTCTCCTGTCTAGTACAAACAAGGATAGGAAGCATAATATTACATTTAATTTACAGAATATACAAAACCTCTTCATATCCTTTGAAGAGGACAGAAAAGATACAGTCCCATACTGCTAGAGTAATGTAATTCCTGCATATGCTTGTGCACAGCGAGGCACTTGTTCCTGTGTTCATGTCATCAATTCAGAAGTCGTATAAAAATACAGGACTGTCGCTTATCAAATTCTCTGTCTGTTCATATGTGCTGTACATACACTGGTCTAAGGCAAAGTATGGCTTCTTGAACAAAACAAAAAGATGCTACTAAAGTTTCAACTAATACTATACATAATACACTTTTAAAAAGCATGTAAAAATGTTTACGCAATATCATGTCCTTGTTCAAAGTCATACACCTTAAAAGCTGTCTCTTTAAATCTTGTGCTTGTACTTCCTGTTTTTCCTATGACATCATATTGAGGAACTTGCTCTCCTCTGCGAGCGCAGTCAGCATGGAGCTCATGTCTGCGATGGCCATATTGCCGATTCCCGCAGGGACCGGGGCAACGTCACTGAGTTCCTGGGCGTGGTGAGGCGGGAGGAATTCTGGGATAGGCTGCGGAGGAGGGTGGGGCTTAAAGTTCCGGACACGAGGCTGGAGTGGTCGCCGTCATCCAGCATGGCATCAAAGTCGATCTGCGGATGCTCGGCTCCATTTGAATCCACTGTGCTGGAGACCTGATTTGTTTCAGGGGAGCCCACGGAGGCCATGGCTGCGCTCTCTGCATCCGCCATTCCCAGACTGCTGGAATTGAACATGTGAATCTGCCCAGTGTAGAACATGCCGTTGGTATTTGTGCTGTTAACACCCACATCAGCCGATTTTTTGGGACTGGCCTCGGAGGTGTCATATGTGGGGCTAAAGTTGGATTGTGGGTAACCAAGTTGCTGTGCTGCAGTTGTCGTTGGCCCTGAGAGCTGCCGGCTGTAGGGTTTGGGTTCTGTGGGCGGCCTTGGCTGTAGCAGTCCGTGGTTTCCGTTCAGTGTGGGATTCTGGGCCGGAATGGCATAGCCTTGCTGGTTGATGTTCATCTGGGAATAATTTCCCTGATTATTTGGAAAAGTGGCATTGCTTTGACTAGCCACCGGCTGAGCTCGTACCCTGTTATTCTGGACGCTGCCAGGCTGTGCCGTCAGCGTTTTACCAGAAGGACTCAGCAAACCTACACTGATGTCATTCGAAGCAGAACCCTGATGGTAACCATGCAGAAAGTTAGCCTGCTCTGTGTTAGCCGGGTGTAGTGGTTGCCTCTGGTTGATCCTCTGGGAATTAAACTCGCTATTCCGTTGCACGTGACTCTGCTGGGCAGCGTGAGCGAGGTTGTGACTCATCAGCCCAACTTGTTGGTTGGAGTTGATATTCTGAAAGGGGGTGAGGTTTTGTTTTTGTTGGAGTGCGGTGAGGTTTCCCCGCCCTGATCCCTGCTTGGTTTGGCCGTGAGATGAATCCACTGTCCCCGAACTGACCTCATTCCACTGCACCGGCATCTGGCTCTTTTTGTCATTAGGGGAACCTGGAAACGTCTGCTGGGAGCTTGGAGCTGCAATTTGTCGCGTTACGGCATTCATGTTGCCTTCCACCAAGGCTAGTCGTCTCTGGTAATGGGACTGTTGTGGGGAGCCAAAGCTGTGGATGGTCTGTCCAGAGTGGTGGCGGTACGCTGTCCCTGCATGTTGGACAGAATCTCCATTTTGAGATGTAAGGTACTGAACGACATCATCAGGCAACATCACTGCATCATCAAGACCATTGTTTTGATTGTCCATGTCACTCACCATGGTTTCCATCGCAACATTCTCAGAAATGCTAGGAGGTCGGGGTGGATATGGGTGGCGGTTTACATTACCCTCGGACTGGCTGTTGGTTTGTGAAAAGTGTCGACTAGATGCAGGAGGGTGTAATGACTGATAGGGGTTCACATTGGACATGCTGTTGTAACGTTGCTGGAGGGAATGCTGCTCTGTGCCCACTCTTCTAACTGGGTCGCTTGCTCTTCGAGTGATGTTTCCCATCACCTCATGGGGCAAGACGCTACGGTGAGAATAGCTGGTGTCACTACACCTTCTGGGAACTGAAGGGGGATGGATAGGGAGCGTGGCCATTTCATGGGAATCCCCTAACAGGGCCATCCGAGTCCTTAGGCTCATGCAGTCCATATTAGGAAGAGGGGTGGGTGGAGCGCCTCCTGTGGCAGCAGCATACTTGGCTTTGAGTCTGTAGTGTTGGGCAGGAGTCAGACTGAGTAAACTGGGGAGTCCTCCATATTGGCTGGCCTCGCTGGACCTTCTAGACAAATCGGTGGAAATGGGGTCATAGGAGCCGGCCGAGCTGATGTTGTTAAGACGGCCTCCAGGTTGCGAGGTTTGGCTGGACCGGCGGCTGGAATAGCAAGGCGAGATTCCAGATGAACGACGGCTGAGGGTGTAAGCTGAGCTCACGGTGCTGGCTAGGCTGTCACGACGCTCCACCAGCTGACTCAGAACCGTAGTCTCTCCAGGACAAAGGTCGCCCAAGCGTGGGCTGGAGATGGAAAGCCCTGGATCACACAGACCGCCAGAACCTTCCAATAAAGAACCTGCAACAGAGAATAGCTGAATTTAGAGAAATAAAAACTGGATTTGGGGTAGGGTTTGTGTGTTTTGCTTTGTGTATGTGAGTGTGTATGTGTACAGGGATTGGCTCTTCATCAAGGAACGTGACTGGTGGATCTTGAGGCGGAAGACTTTAAAAGGGCGGCGCTACCAAAACATGGGGAGCGCACTTTGGCGTTTGCTGTTGTGGCGTGAAGAGCTCCGGATTCCGCCTCCGCCAACAGATCACCAACGGCTTAGTGGTTATTGTTTGTGGTTGTTTTAATTTGTGGTTTATTCTGTTTATACTAAGAAAATTATCTGGAGTGTAGGAGAGGTCTGCTATTTGTTTTTGATCTGGTTTTGCACTGTGTTTTTGTTTAGGGAGTTAGGGAAGATCATTTGTATTTTCTTTTCTTTGTACTTAGGTTATTTATATACCTTTATTTTATTTAGTTCTTTTTGTTTGTTATTTTGGCCTTGGGCCTCTCTGAAGCTAATGCTCCTTGTATTCTTTATATTGTTCTTTAATAAATTAATGTGTTGGATTTTTAAATTTATGTGTTGTTTTGGTGATCTGTTGGCTGTGGCCGGAATCCCGTTAACATCATCCGTTTGCGTCTCACCCTATTAATATGGGTCGTAACAATCAGTGGTGGAAAAGTATATCAAATCTATCTTCTTTTCAGTTTGTTTACTCACTGATATTGATGGGTGGAAGCTTTGTGCTGGGGGCAGGAGGAGTTGGGTTTGCCCAGGAGCACGAGTTCCTCACTGACTTCAGCCTTTCCTGCTTCAGGTGCGTGAGTCTGTAAGCAGGGCTAGCGTTCTTCCGAAGATGGAGGCCCAACATCCCTGTGGAGACGGTGGAATCCACAAGGGGCAAGTCGTCCAGGGCGCTCAGATCTCCCATGCTGCCCCCGCTGAGTCCTATCGGCTCTACTCCACCGTCATGGTGGGAGGCACTGCCAAGTGGTGACGGCTCGCTGCTACATGATGACTGACCACCAGGGCTGGACTGATACATCTGAGGGGGACAGATGGAAAGTTTGATTACCCAAGAAGCTCAATGGAGAGAATGACCTAAAAGCGACAGAATGCAAACACAGCAACATGCAAACATGACCCTTACAATCACTTTCCCAAGTGTAAATTGCAAATAATGAGCATACTGAGTCGAGGTTTGGGAAAACACCCTTCCTCTAGACACATCTCACGTCTTTTTCATCCCCCTCACGATCTTCTCAGAAAGCTAGGTTAAGTGCCTGACAAATCGTTATTTCCTATGGCAACCTCTTTGTGCATTATGCATGAGGCCTGGCATGAATACACAAAGGGGAATGCTCTCAACATAAATAAGGTACGCACGTCTTTGTAGTCACGTCATTTGACAGTGCATCCCTTGAATGAAGCAAATGTATTCTGTCCCCACGTGAACGGGGGAGCCGTTCTTGATCACAGCTTGATCACTGGCACTATTTGTTCAGGACACAAAAACAGTCCCACTGATATAATATTAATCCACTAATGGCTTTTATCCTTGAGTGCCGGGTGGGAGCGTTAGATCTCGGGACTGTGGGGGGATTGGGTTGGATTTTTGGGGTGGAAGCCCATGGGAAATTAAAAGCCCTCTGTGCGCCAACAGATCTCAGGCAATTACACAATGAAGGGGTCCAAATTTTTGATGGAGTGATGAATTCAACACCAAAATATCTTTGACAGAAAGAGGTGTCCTATCATACTGTATCCTGAATTTGATGTTACAGCTCTGAGCTTTTCATGATACAACCCCATGGAAAAAAAGAAAAAATTAAACATAAAAAAGAGAGAATTATGTACAAGACATACTGTAAATGGGCAGCTGACATACACAGAAACGTTGAAATTAAAAAATGTGCATAGAAATTCAGTTTAAATATGCTGGTAAACTGGAGACTATTTTAAAAATGGACTGGTCATGAATTTACATATTTCCCTTAAAAAATCAATTAGCGTCTTGTTGAGTGACTCAAAAAATCAAGTTCTAAATGGCCAATCTCTTGGGGATCAGGACACCAACAGGAATTTTCAAACTTGTTAGTTTGAAAAGAAGATGATACATTTGTAATGTATGTGCAGTTACTTTCATATTCATTTTCTTTACACAAATATATTTTGATGTTGGAAAAGAGTTCAAAATCCTGTCATTTGTCAACTGCCCAATAAAAATAACTGTGGAAACCGACCGATATTAAGACATTAAAACAAGATCCGCGCTCACCTCAGTAAAGTCTGTCCTTACGGAAAGTGTATGGGAGAGAAACAGGAAAGAGATAGCAGGAAGCACATGTAGAGAGAGCGGTTAAAGATGGACAGATCACTGCAGCATGCTTTGTTAGTATGCCTGGATTAGCATAACCTCTGATGGACAAAAACATTTTAATGTATATTTAATCAGCAATGAATAATATATTTGGGAGTACAGATTACAGGCATGCAAAACACGACTCTTGTTATTCAAATTACATACATTTTGTTATGCATCCATAAAGATCAAACACAATAGTTTTTTGGGCCATAAACATACTTGTGTAGAGTTTGTTTTGGGCCTCATTCACACCATATCTTACCATAGAGTTCTCTGTTTTTATGGACTTGACCTGCAGATAGTCCTCGACACCTCTAGTCGTGCTGTTGGCTTCGAGTTTTTCCTCCGCCGTTCGGACCGAAAGCTTGGTTCCCGCTTCGTTCTCTCCATTCTCCTTGGGCGGATGAGGTCGGGACGGCAGGTCGCCTCGTTGTTTCTTAGTGACGTGAGCTTCGGGGCCGTGGACGGTTTTGACGTGTTTCCGGAGCGAGCTGGGATCGGTGTAGCGCTTCGTGCAGCCCGGGATCTTACACACGTAGGGTTTCTGCGGAGATAAATATCACTCAGTTTCACACGACCCTCTAACAGTCAAATGTACGACTTTGAATTAGAGTTTTATCTCTTCCTGTTAAGTCAGATTATCTTCAAATGGAGCGGTAGATGAATGCACAATTAGAGGAATAAATTACGACGCGTGCGCTGACATACTGATTGTGCGAATGCTAAGCGTTGGTGATGCATGGCTGTTTACTAATAAAGTTGAGACGAAATGATCTTTCTCCCTCCTTAAGCTCGTGATGGATCAACCCAGAAGGGAAATGGCGCCAGGTTTCATTTTCTATGCGCGGTCTGCAGGTGGTCTGTTTCTCCGTTGGGGACGTGCTTGATTCTCACTAATGCATTGTGGGTTGCCGTACTCATTAGCTTCACAGCTCATTATTCACGCGCACACATTGCACACACGTTGCCGGTTAATGGGACAGCGTTGGGCGTCCAGGAGCAATCACTACACATGATGAGGGAATGCGTAAACAAATCTAATTCTGGCCTAAATTTGTTAGCGTATGCTGAAAATGGCACATTTACATAGCATTAGGCAGTTAGCAGATCCTTAATGCCACAGTGAAGTAGATTATCTGATCCTTCCTCTGAAGAACGACTATGGGGTGGCATGCACCCGAAACTCCCGCGTGGATGACGTTAACTGATCTAATGGAGTCGACCCACGTCTTTGCTCAGAGTTTATAGGAATATTTTGTCATAAGCTGCTCACCCTCATGTCGCTAGTTGATTGATAGCGCTTTGTGACGAACAAACTGAAATGTACGTTTTTTTTTCGAAGTAAAGCTCATCTACTCCCACTGTATGTAAAAGAGCAGGTTAAATGCCACATAATTTGTCAAGATGAAGTCTAGGTCACCCCGATATTAAAAAATAAATTATAAAGAAAATTAAGCCTATAGGACCATTAAGATTGTTTGCATTTTCACAGTATTTTCATGATTCACCTACCTAATTCTAATTACTATTTTTATTATTACCATGAAAATGTCATTCTCATTACTGTAATGCAGAAATATTTAGAATATTATTTATTAATGTACTTTACACAATATTTATACATCATGATAGCATCTGTTGTACTGCTGTTTTATTTTTTTCAATTAACAATTTATGCTTATTTAAATAAAAACATTTACAGTATTTTGATTGGCTGTAATACAGTAAATTACGAAAAAATCAGAAGTAATATATTTTTATTAGTAAAATAGTAGTTATTTATTATATTTATTATTAGTTAATTAATATTGTGTATATTATTAGTAAAATATTTATACTACTTATTACTTTATTAAATTACATATACATCATGGTAGCTTTTGTTGTACTGCTGTTTTATTTATTTTCACTTAACATGTTATACTGCGGTTGTATTTATTTATGTTTATTGAAATTAAGTATTTTGATTGGTTGTAATACAATAAATTATGCCAAACTCAAAAGTTAAAAAGAAAATAATGTGCAAAATATCTTAAAGGTCCAATTATATATAAATATTTTAATATATTTGAAGTTTTAGTATATTTGAAGGTTTAGTACCGTGTGTGTATATATATATATATATACACATAATTTTTTTACATTATGGTTTCAAATATGACCTGGATTTGTTCATATTTGAGTCATGTATGAATGACAAGAAAGTGAATGTTTGTGTGAACACTTTGATCGCAGAGTTGTGCCAGATGAAGGTGAGTGTGTGTTTACCTCATTGGAGTGTGTGCGGTTCTGGTGTTTGGCTCGGTCCGAGGCGTTGGAGAAGGCCTTGTTGCAGCCCTCGTGCTCACACACATAGGGTTTCTCTCCGGTGTGTGAGCGCAGGTGTGTTTTCAGATTCTCCAGACGTGAGTATGCCTTAGAGCAGCCCTCGAACTGAAACACACACACACGCACATTCATAAAGCTCATCTGACAGATGCTTTTATCCACTTGCTTTGCAATTTAAGTAATTTTTACTTAATTTTTTTTTAATATATATATTAGTTCATGCACCTTGGTGTTGCTAGTGCCATGATGTATTGTTTGGAATTCACACTGAATTATGCTTGATATAATACACTTTAACATGTTTAATATATATGTTAAACATATATGTTAATATATATGTATCTTGGCCATAGTTTGGGGACACAAACACAAGTTTTCTTAGCTGTTGCTTTTGGACATTTCTAAATAATAATAATAATAATAATAATAATAATAATAATAACAATAATAATAATAATTATTATTATTATTATTGATCATTTCTAAAGTATAAAAATCCAAGTTTTCTTAGCTGTAGTTTGAGGACATTGCATTTTAATTATTATTATTATTATTATTATTATTTTGGCTGTAGTATTGGGACATTTTAAGTCTGATCTATTTATTTATTTATTTTTAAATGCATTTTAAAGTATAAAAATCCAAGTTTTCTTAGCTGTAGTTTGAGGACATTGCATGTTTTGGGTTTTTGGCTGTAGTTTTGGGACATTATGCATTTATTTATGCATTTTGCAAACATTAAAAAAGTTTCATTATTGCTATTATTATTATTATCTGTTTATATATATATATATATATATATATATATATATATATATATATATTTATAACATTTTTAAGTATAAAAATGCAATTTTCCTTAGCTTGTAGTTTTGGGACATTTAAAGTTATTTAAAAAAAAAAATCCAAATATTTTTTATCCATTTTTAAAATATAACAATGTATTTAAAATATTTGCATTATTAATTTTTTATATTTTATTTTGTATACATTTTTTAAAGTATGTAAAAACGCATTCTTAGCTGTAGTTTGGGGACATTTATGCTTTTTTAAAGAATAAAAATGCAACTGTTATTTGATGGTTAGAGTTAATCTGTACTAGCTCTACGGTACGCCCTCATTCAGACAGCTAGTTAACTGAAGGTGTGTGTGCGACTGACTCACAGTGCACTTGTGTGGTTTCTCCCCGGTGTGTCTGCGCATATGAACCACCAGCATGTACTGCGCTTTAAAGGGCTTCTGCTCGCGCGAACACTCCTCCCAGCGGCACACGAACTCCTTCTTCTCCCCGTGGATGTGTTCGTTATTGATGTGCTGCGAACACACAAACACAACAGCTCACTTTCACTCTGTGTCTCGGACGTCTCGCCTCCCTTTGTAATGTCAGCGTTGTGTTTAAGGTCTAATTGGCCGTGCCGTTTTCACGTGTCGTGCAAAAAAACAGCACAATTGGTGTCGTTTGGACGCAAGACTTAGGAAAATAAAGCAATTTGAGCTTCTGAGGAGCCTATTTGCCTATTGGCCAGTTGAAGAGCAACGCCATCCATCACGAGCGTCTGCGTTCTCTGCGTCTGTCAGATAGGAATAAGAACTTCAGATCTGAGAGAGACACGAATTTGCAATTACTAACACACTCTCTGTGTACTTACGGCTTTTAAGGGATTCTTGGTAATGTACACAAACGCTGTGGGATTGTTTCTCTTCACTTTTCTTAATCATTTTTGAAGCCTCAGTGTCTTTGAATCAACTGGTGTTTTGGTGAACATTCAAGTCTAAATAAATCACTCAGAGAAGTAGCCTGAACTTTATTGAAATTATATGCGTATATATTAGTGCTGTCAAACGATTAATCGCATACAAAATAAAAGTTTTTGTTTGCATAATATGAGTGTGTGTTCTGTGTATATTTATTATGTATATATAAATACACACACATGCATGTATATATTTTGAAAATATTTACATGTATTTACATATCTATATTTATATAATTTATATTAGAAATAAATATGAAATAAATATATTTAATATATAAACAGAACATATTTTTCTGAAATATATACATGCATGTGTGTGTATTTATATATACATAATAAATAAATAAATATACGCAGCACAATGATACATATATTATGTAAACAAACACTTTTATTTTGGATGCGATTAATCACGATTAATCATTTGACAGCACTAGTATGTATAATATATATATATATATATACAGTATATACTTACATAAAACATAATGCACCCTGGAATCCATTGTCTCCTTTTTGTAGAAGATTAAATCTCAACTGAGTCACTAAAAATAATTGGTTAAAAAGTTTTTCTTATATATATAACATTCTATATATATATATATATATATATATAACACATTATATATATATATATATATATATATATATATATATATATATATATATATATAAATTAAATAAATTAAATGAATGAAAGATATACTTGTTTTTATGTATATATTATATACACAATATACATATATAATATACATAATTAAATACATAATTTAGAATTTGTGTGTGTGTGAGATATATATATATATATATATATATATATGATTTCTTTTAAGCTTGCTAATAAAGTTTGAATAGGGTCAAAAGAGTTTGTCTGGAGTGTGTTCACGACTGACTGCTTTCTGTGCGATGGTTTGATGTGCTTTCCTGATCTATCCCAGCATGCACTTGTCCTGTGGCGTTTCTGTGGCATTCCAGCCGATCAGTGAAGCAGAAAGAGAGACGGAGAGAAAGAGCCATTCGTCCCACTGAAACACACTGACTCACTCTCACTGTTCCTTCAGTCACTCAGTGAGATCTTCACTAGATCACACACTCATGATCGTCTGTTTACACAAGTGATACACACTGATAACGGCTTAAAGAGGAACACAGCGCCTGTGTGTGTGTGTGTGTGTGAGTGTGAGTGTGTGTGTGTGTGGATTGTTTCCAGCTCAGGAATGATTCTGAATATTGAATATACAGATAGTTAAAACAAATTAATCTAAGCAATTAAATTATTATAAATAAGATTAAGATTTTTAATTATAATTAATATGATATATTTTCAAATACTGGAGGTTAATGTGTACCTGATTTTCATTTCAAGCTAAAATGTGATGTTTGTTCAATGTTAGAAGTTGATGTAAATCCATATATATATATATTTTAAATATTATATATAGTTAATAAATAAATAAAATTAATTATAATTAAAAATCTTAATCTATTTATAATAATTTAATTGCTTAGATTTTTTTTTTTTAATTATCTGTATATATATATATATATATACTGTATGTAAATTGTTTCAGTGTTGACCAACTTTTATTGAACCAAATCTTGAACCAAGTCCTTCAAGAATTTCTATCATGTATTTATTTTCTTGGATTGTTAACCTGTGGTATTCTAAAACTGCTCAGTTCCACATGGACAGTTCAGATCATCTGCTGAGACAGATTTACGCTGTGGCCTTTGAGTCACAGGTCAAGAGGTCAGAGGTCAGTGACACCTTGTGCCACTCAGCTGCCTCGGTCAAAACTGAGTCTGTAAATTTAGGTAAAAGACGGGACACCTGTGGACCACATTGTACACAAAAACAGTAAACGCTTTGTCATAATGTCACGCCTAATCTGATTGGGCTATTCCTCACTATAAATGCAGGTGAGGCGGGCTAAGTGTCTAAGTGGACGGTTCATGGCTATAATAAGTCGCATACAAATTGGAATTGTTTAGAACTTAATAAATGTTGATTCTGCTGGTATTCAGTGTCAGCCGTCTGTCAGACTATCCCATAACCACACACACACGCACACATGCAAACACACACACACACACACACACACACACACTTACATGCACCAGCTGTTCCTGTGTGTCGTACTCTTTGCTGCAGCCCTCCCAGTGGCAGTTGGTCTCGTACACCACCTCAGCCTCCTGCTTGCAGTCGTCCAAGTCTTCCTTCAGGTCCACTGCGCCGCCCAGATGGTCCTGAGGGGGAACAGCAGCATTACAGCATAAACGCTCTTTAGCGGACTGCTTTGTTAGCAAGAGAAACTGGGTCTCATTTGGTATTAATTGCGTAAATTACTTGCAACTGGATTATTTCACAAGAGATCTTCTGATGAAAAATTTCTGCCTATTGTTAATGAATTTGAAGTATTCTAAATAAGTTAATGAATTTGCATAAAACACCATCTCCATATAAGGGTTTTTGAGTACAGCATTAACTGTCTTACTCTTTATATATAAAATAGAATATACAGTATTTAACATTCAGTGTCTATGTATAAAATTTCATCTTAACTAATTTATAATGACACCCAGACTATCTGATTTTTGCGTACACATGGTTTTAGTTTCCCTGTTTTTGTAAATTTATAATCATGTTTAGTAGAGAATTATTGGTGAATCATATGTTTGTGAAAACATTTGTGCACAGATTTCATGACCTAATGTTTTAGAAAATTTGAGTCGGACCGCATAATTTTTTCATAAGTTTACTCAATATTTAAGCCTAATTTAATCAAATAATTTTTTGTAGTAGAATAAAAAAAAAAACCCAAATGGAGCCAAAGCATCAAGCCAAACATATTGCCAACAACGGACAGACTAAAAACGCAACACACCCATCTGGCATTTGACATTAATTTAATGCCAGAAAGACGTTAACACCAGCAATGGACAGACATCTACCTCCAACGTAGGACAGATGTGGAATTTTGGTTGGAAACGAAAATTGGTTTGACATCAAAACCCAGCGTTGAAATTTGGTTGGAAATAAAAATTGGGTCAGCGTTAAAACCCAATGTAAGGCAAGGCAAGGCAAGTTTATTTATATAGCACATTTCATACACAGTGGTAATTCAAAATGTAGGTTGATGTCAACCTCAACTTTGGCATTACATCAACTTCTTACAATGAACACATAGAATTTCAGTTGGATAGGAAAATTGGGTTGATGTCAAAAGCTAGCGTTGGTTTTAAATTCAATCTCCAACATAGGACAGACGTTGAATTATGGTTGTAAAAACTGGGTTGATGTTAAAACCCAATATTGGCTTGATGTCCTCCTCCAACACTGAACAAACATTACATTTTGGTTAGAAATGAAAATCAGGTTGCAGTCAAAACTCAGTGTTGACGGTAAAATTTCCAACAATGAACACATTGAATTTTGGTTAGAAATGACAATTGGGTTGATGTCAAAACCCAGTGTACATTTGACGTCAACCTCCAACACTGAACAAACGTTGAAATTTGGTTGGAAACAAAAAGATTGACATCAAATCCCAGAGTTGGCTTGAAGTTTCTTCAAATTTTGGTTGGAAGTGAAATTAGATTGACGTCAAAACCCAGTGTTGGCCTGACGCCAGCTTCCAACATTGTACAGATGTTGAATTTTGGTTGTAAAAATCGTAGTGATGTTAAATCCCAACACTGGCTTGATGTCAACCTCCAACGTTGAACAAAGAGTAAACTTGAGTTCAAAATGAAAATCGGATTGCAGTCAAATGTCAGTGTTGACCTGACGTTAAGTCCAACATTGGACAGATGTTTAATTTTGTTTGGAAATGAAAATCACGTTGACGGTTTGCTTGACGTCAACCTACAACACTGAGCAAACATTGAATTTTGTTTGGAAACGAAAATTGAATTGACATCAAAACCCAAACATTGGACAGATGTTGAATTTTGATTGGAAATGAAAATCGCGTTGACAAAAAACCCCCCCAAAAAAGACTACTTTGGTTTTTTTGGTTACAAAATTGAACAGATGTTGAATTTTGGTTGGAAACGAAAATCAGGTTGATGTCAAAACCCAAACACTGGACAGATGTTGAATTTTGTTTGCAAACGAAAATCATATTGACATCAAATTTGACATAAAAAAACGTTGAATCTTGCTTAATACCATGACTTAAAACCAACAAAATATCAATGTCATCAGTCGTCACTTTTCTACATGAAAGTGACGTTATATATTCACCCTATTTTCAACCAAATATCAACACCTTGTGACATTAGTGGCTACTAGGTAGTGTGAAACGTGCCGTTGTGCTCAATATCGGCACTCCTTGAACGCTGATATATTATTTACTCGGCCAGAATCGTAGTACGAAGATGAAGCATTAATTGTGCGCTTGTAGGGACGCGTGTGTGGTGTTAAGAGCGATCGGACCGCTGCACTGCTGTGGGTAGCGATGCAACACACACGCGCGGCATGCTGACTGCAGCATGTTTATCTCTGCCCCGTGAGCTATCTTCATCAATTCTGTTGGCCCCAAGACGACGCCAGCCGCCTTATTCCCCATGCATCAAGCACCAACCTGCCTCACCGCCAAGAGCAGCCGCAGATTTGTCAAAAGATGAGCCGGCGCGAGAGAGAGAGAAAGAGAGGGGGGAAAAAAAACTCTCAGGTGACAATAACGGCCGGCCAATATTTCATTAAAATGAAGTGCTCTGGCACAGTTTACACGGCCGCGAGAGAAACGCAGCAAGCGAGCCAGAGCGTGTAAAGCTCTTATCAGCTGGAGTTTTTCTTGCGGTGCGTGTGAAGAAGGGGGTCAGGGGACGCCGGCGGCTCCCGGGGGCCTCCTGCCCCGTCATTGATCAGTACGGAGCGTTTCCGAGAGAAAAATCCACAGTTTTTTTTCAGAATAACAAGACGCATGGGCCTTTCGCCGCCTGTTGTTTCTTTAAGTTTTCCATCCTCTGTTCCATAATCAAGTGAGCTGCCTACCTAGACAGCATTTTAAGGGATCATAGATGATTACAAGTTAGATTCAATTGAAGCATCTCATGTGTATTTCACTAAGAAAGCTATCCCAGAATGCACGCCTACAACCTTAGACAAAATCTGATATGCATTCAAGAGATGCTGATTTTAAATGTATATTATTCAATAATGAAAATTATTGCCAATAAAAAATTGCTAAAAATAGTTCTAATAAATCTAATTAAAATGGAAATGAACATTAATAACATATATTAATTTATTTTTAAATACAACACACACACACAAACATTAATATTAAATATATTTGATCATTTTAAAATACACCACACACACACAAACATTAGTTTTAATATTTTTGTATTAATATAATATATATATAATTATTGTAACATTATATATTAATCTAATAAAATTATTTTATTTTAATATTTATTGTAATATATTAATTCAATACATTCCACTTTATATTACTATTAAAATGTAGTATAATTATAAGTATAAGTACATAATATAAGTATAATATATTGAATCTGCAGTGTATTATATTAATCTATAATCTAAAATTAATTAATGTATAATATTATTTTACTACTTTTAATTTTTTTTTAAATGCTATAATACACTGCACATACAAAAATAAATATAGATATAATTTAATTTAATTACATTAACTTATATTATATTAATATAATCCATTCTACTTTATATTAATATTAATGAATATTATGAATATTATTATAAAATAATTCATGAATTAATATAAATATATTGAAATGACATGAATTTATTTATTAATATTATATATTAATATAATACATTCTACCATATATACATATTAAAATATAATATAAAAGCTTCAGTAAAAATTATACTTTAAATTATAAATTAATTCATTAATTAATATAAATATACTGATATATTCATAAAACAAAATGTATTTTATATTGATATTAACATTTAATTTACTCAATATTTGTGTGTGGACCAGTTGATTTAGGATGTTGACTTCTATGATGTGGACAAGTCAGCTCACTAGGTTTTGTGACAGAGCCACAGTGTTTTCTTACCGGAGAGCAAGGCGACACAGGTCGCGGCCCGTCCAACTCTGTCTTGACCTTTGACCTCTTGTTGTTCAGGGGGTTTACCGTGCTGCTGACTGCAGAGTCTCCATTTGTGTTCTAAGGAACGAGGGAAGGAAAGAGAGAGCAGCAGTCAGTATGGAGACGCCACCGTCTGCAGTAAGCACATGTGATGTGAACGCAGCAGCGATTAGCTGCGACGCTCGCCGCGACCCAAAGTGCTGACAGAGTCAATGTGCGGTTTGAAAAGCTGTGAGGTTCTGCTTGCCTGAACGTAACAGCAGCGCAACCACAGAGAAACCTGCTTTTGATCAACACAGCTCTCGCCTGCTGTCAGACGCCAGCAACATGTGCTCTCATAATGAGTGTGCAGCTTCAACTGTCTGCTCTAATAATAATCAGGCTGATTTTATTTATTTTAAATGTATTTAATTTTCATTAAAATACATTATTAACTCTTTCCCCGCCAAACACAGAATTTTCCCGCTCACTGTTAAACGCTAGGGGACACTATCACGCATCTCCTGAATGAGTCTCTAATGTGCCGATCAAAAGCACAGGCAAGGAAGACGCAGAAACGATCGATCTCATATGTAAGCATATGCATATGGAAAATAAATGAAATATAAATGAAAACTGTCTAATGCTACCGAGTGAAATGTCTATCCAGAAAGTGTTAAAGGCCTGTGCAAGCTTTGGGATACTGATGGAAGCCATCTACAGCATCCTTGCTTTGATAATATTATTGAATATGATCTAGATGTAGTATCTGATAAAAATGCGATTTTCTCAGCTTTTTGCTCAAAAACCTACCTATATTCAAGTGTTGATACCCCCAACAAAAAAAAAAACCATGTTTGATGCTAGAACAAAACAGTTGTTTTATGTTTAAAAGTAGAGGGTCTGATCTTTATTTTGATGTATTGCATGTTCAGATAGTCATAGAACAAAATATTCTGGGGGCAATTAAATTTGAGTGAAAATCATCAAAAATGCTGGCGGTGTTAATGAATGAATAATAGATTAGTATTATTATAAATAAAACATTATCATAAAATATGCTAATTTATAGTAAAATATTTGTTTAATGTTATGAATTTATATATTTATGCATTATTTGAACAAACACCTTTAATAAATACATAATTTTATGTATAAAAGGTGCTCTACAAATATTTATAATAATATATTATTTTAATATAATATAATAATTTATTGTAAAATAATGATTATTATAAGTAATAATAATTGCATAGCATCTTTTATAGACAAATCATTTTATGTATAAACGTTGCTTATACTACTACTACTACTACTACTAATTGTTATTATCAGTACAATAAATATAATATTATAATAAATAACTATTTATCTATTTATTTTAAGATTATTATTACAACTAAAAATATAATATAATAGATAATATAGAATAATATAGATCCCCTCACAATGTAAAGCACTTTGAGTGCTTAGAAAAGTGCTATATAAATGAATTATTATTATTATTAGTAATAAAATATAATAATTTATATTAAAAAATATTATTACTACTACTACTATTTGTATATCACCTTTTATATATAAACTAATTTTATAAATAAAATAAAATAAAATATATAATTTGTAATATAAATATATAAACAATTATTATTATGTATTTGTATAGCACCTTTTATACATAAAATTAACATTAACAATAATAATAATATAAAATGCAATAATTTATTATAAAATATTTTTAAAATTATTATTACTACTATTACTAATTATTATTTATATGTTTCTTTACTTATGTATAAAAGGCGCTATACAAATATACTACTACACTGTAAAAAAAAAAGATTTTTGAGTTTGCTCAACTTATTTTTGTGGGAGATTCTCAAATATTTGTTGTATAAACTTAAAACGACAAGTTGAGAAAACTTAAAAATCTGCTGAAGCTGGTTGCCTTAAAATTTTAAGTTTGCTCAACTTTTTTTTTTACAGTGTACTACTACTACTACTAATAATAATAGTTTCACAATAAATAATTTAACCAATGATTATATTTTCATTATTATTATTATTATTATTACTATTATCATGTATTTGAATAGCAAATTAAAATTAAAATTAAAATAATTAAAAAAATAATTAAATAATAACATTAAACTAATATAAAATGAAACTATTAAAAAGTATTGTAAGAAACTGACGCGAGGCTGATGAGTGTGATTGTGTTGGTGAAGCGCTGCGGTACCTTGGTCTCGGGGTCGCTGGCGGCGGGCGTCTGCAGGGCGGAGAGGCTCAGCGGGTGTCTGCTGGAGAAGGTGGGTGACGGCTGGAGGAGCGGCGGCGTGTGTCCGAACGCACTGAGGCCTCTCTGCTGGGTCAAGAGCTGCTGATACGCCACCGGATTGATGGAGTGTGGGAACGGGAACGACGGACTGCAGCAAAAAAAAACAAAACACTAACATTCAATCCTGGCCTGTACCTGCAGTGTTGCCAGGGTTGCGGTTTTCTGGGCTAGTTTTATAATGTACCACCTAAAGTTTATCGATAGACTAATCTGTGATTTCAGCGTCTGCATCTCCCCATATGAGGACATGAACACAAAGTTCATCTTCAGAGCCTCCGAGAGTCACTTCAGGGCTTTTCACCATTTCGTTTGAAAAACTTGACAACAAACGTGAAGGAATTTTTAACAGAAACATATAAAATGTTCTTTTTTTAATTACTTGGCAAAAATAAAAAATGCAATGTTTTGTTATATTTGATTACATTTTATAACATTATTAAGTTTATGTTGTTGTATGTGGTATCATTGTAATTCTTGAGCCTCAGAACATAGCCTCACCTTTTCTGTGTTATCATATTTGATTCAGGAGATATGACACAAAATACATAATTTGGTTATGGCGGAAAGTAAAATGGTTGCCGTGGCTACCACAATGTGTTTTTGCGATGGCTCCATTTCTGAAAATGTTCAGGGCCACAAACAAGTGTACCAAGTTTCATGCTTTTATGAAAAAGTGAAAATTTCACCTCAAATTTTGCACATATCACCTTGACTATTAATTAAATTGTTAAAGTTTTATTAATGATTTCATTAGACACGATTTTTGATGATAAATCTGTATTAAATCATCAAATACAAAATAAATGAAATGGAAAAGAATTTAGGGAAAATCAAAATGGAATTCATGGGGGCCTAAATTAAAATTCAGCTTTATGAAAAAAAGTTTACGAGTTTATGAAAAATAACTAGTTATTGTGATAAATATCGATATCGTATGATATGAAATATTGTCATAATTTTTCTGGCCATATTGCCCAGCCCTAATTTTAAATTTTATCATGAAAAGTGCTGAAAAATAAAAGAGGAAAATAACAAATAAATAAAATACAGATTAAATAATTAAATATGCACACAGTACATATAAACAAGTCCCGCTAAAATTCAAAACATAGAATGAAAAAAAATCTAAATGTTTGTTTTAAAGTGCATTAATGGAATAAAGCTGCTGTCAACTGTGGTTGGGACCAAAAATTGGGCTATTTTTCATTCTTTTGGGGGCGGGATTTGAGTAAGCTTTGGGCTGAAAATGTTTCTGGGACCTGGCAACCCTGTGTACCTGATGCCTCCGACGGACAGGTGTCCATAGGAGCTGCTGGCGGCCGAGCTGGAGCGAGAGTTGTTGATGTAGGCCACCAGAGAGTTGGGAGAGGTGCGGATCATGGTCTGCAGGTCGATGCTGGCGTCTGAGAGCGGAGAGATGGACAGAGCTCGCTTCCGACTCAAGCGCGGCGTCAGACGAGGGCTGGGAAACCGTGACACTGTTGAGACATCAAATCAAAATTGATTTTACTCTCTTAATAAATCTTTATTGTGCAATTCATCAATGCAAATTATTCAATATATATATATATATATATATATTTATCCATCTGGATTTGAAATCCAGTTAATATCAATCGATCAATCAAAAATATTTAAAATATTACTTTAAATAGAATATGATGTTATAATATTATTTTTGAAACATTACATTTGATTTAAAATAAAATATCTTATTTTTTTTACAATGTATAAAAATAATACAAATATTTTAAATATTACTTTACAAAAAAAAAAAAAAAATTATTTAAAACATTTTTAAATTAATTTCCCTCCAGATTGGCAATATCTACTCTGAGCTATTTCAGGAACCGTGTGTGTGTGTGTGTGTGAGGCACAACTGCATGATCGATGCTCTCACACACCCTCTGCGACTCACGGCTCCGCAGGAAAGAGCCGGATCCCATCAATAATTGCTCAAGACTGTACGCAGATTACGAGACTTCATTGGGAAACTGGCGTCACTCCAATATTACACAGATAGTGAAGATCTCATAACAAATTTTATGAAAAAACAAAAGCAAAATGGCACCAGTTTTGGGATAGTGGGATAGTATCTGTTTCTTTCTGTATCTTTGCAAATCACTGTTTTGAGCAGAATTTTTCAATTATTTATTTATGTTTTTTTTTTGCAAACTGTGCAAGAAAATGCTCTTAAAGTTCATTAATACTTGGTAATTAAATGAAATGTTATATTTTAAATATTATTCTTGAAAATTATTTTAATAATATTATTTAATAATAGTGTATTTAAAATGGTATTTTTAATAAAATATTTTATTATTACATGAATAAAAAAACATTAAATAAAATATAATTTAAAATTATTTTAGTTCAAATATTAAGTAAAATATATTTATATTATAAATCAGTAAACAACAAATTATTACTTTAAATATTACTTAAAATAATAAAATAACATTTAAAAAAATATATTGTTTTAAATAAAATATTTAAATTTTAAAAGTGTCTCTACATTTACCTAAATAAAAATCAAGTCAAATTTCTAAAAAAAAACATCAAGTCAAAGCATATTGAAATTGAGTTTAAAGTGACTCGTTGCGTTACGGGATTAGTGAAAAAATAAACCGGTTAGGTGAACTGTCTTAATCGTCTCCATCGCAAACTCAGCATGACCTCATTTTGATTTGATTTGGGATAATTAATCCTTCGCAATAAATTACCGTAATTATCCAGATAACAATCAAACTATTGCAGACTTGACTTTGTTTAATGAGGGTAATTTACAGAACCGATTCTGGCTCGAAAAGGAATGTGTGTGAATAATAAGTGCGGTGTTTGCGTGTTTACGGCTCACGATCGTCTTAGTAACATCAACTGGGATTCAAAACACTTTCTGAGAGATACAGTTAGGCTATCATTAAATGTCTGCGGCTTTAAACCGGACGTCTGATTATTCAGGTAGCTAGCTTGCTAACTTGTGTAGAGTATGTTTCAGACTGATCTGTTTGCTATTTCAGTGGAGAATTACTGAGACAACTGCAGCAAACTCAACAGGTGCAAAGCATTACACCCGGTGTGTGTGTGTGTGATTAGAGGTCGTATCCAGAGACTCTGGCAACCGGACGTCCAAAATGATTTCATCACGTGCCGTGCCAACACAAGCAGGATTACACAAATCATTTCTTTGTGTGTGCATGGACCGGTTCCCCACAGACCACAGCGCTAATAAATAATCCCTCAGCTTTGTTGCCGTGAGGGTCATTACTCTTAGCATGAGCTAATGGTTTGCTGTCATGTTCAGGCATCGGTCGGAGCTCCTAACACATCTTTAGTGCTAAGAGCCGCCTCAGGACCCAAATCCAGAGAGAACAGACGCTAAAAATACAAAAGGCCAAGAAAACCAAACATAAAACTCATAACATCAATGTCTTACTGGAGTATTTTGGAGCTACTGATCTGTGACCGAATGTGGATTTGGACTCGTTCTGGTGGAATTTGCATTATCATAATGGCCAAACGTATCGGGAGCGCTCAGCGATGGCAGCGACATTTGTCTCTGTTACACCTTCACCTCAGTGGAAATGAATTTTTTAACGTGATTTTCCCCCCTTATAGAGGACAGATCCGCTTTCAGATACATATTACACACATCTGAGTATGTAGTAAGCCACAGAATTGCATTCTGATACCACGCACTGAGCATTCGCATTTAGCTAAATTCATACAAACAAATTTGAGTTTTTGGAGGTGACAATGTTCAAAATTCACAAAATTAGGCACACATGCACACCAGGACAATATCAGATTGCACACCAAATTTGAGCAATTTCCAACAATAGGTGGCGCTACAACAACAACAACAAAAAAAAACAATCAGAAAACTAACCGCGATCAAGTTTACCCCAACATTACCTCACCTCACCTCAGCAGAAATGAATTTATTATAGTGATCTCACCACCCCATAGAGGACAGATCTACTTTTAGAGACATACTACACACATTTGAGTATGTAGTAAGTCATATAACTGCGTTCCGATTCCATGCATCAAGCGTTCACATGTAGCTAAATTCATATGAACAAATACGGGTTTTTAGATGTGACAATGTCCAGACTTCATAAATTTGGCACACATGCACACCAGGACAGTCTGAGATTGCACACCAATTATAAGCAATTTCCACTAATAGGTGGCGCAACAACTTAAAAAAAAATCTC
Organism: Onychostoma macrolepis; assembly: GCF_012432095.1. Classification (NCBI taxonomy): domain Eukaryota; kingdom Metazoa; phylum Chordata; class Actinopteri; order Cypriniformes; family Cyprinidae; genus Onychostoma; species Onychostoma macrolepis. The sequence goes on along the minus strand of NC_081165.1, from coordinate 27,454,606 downwards.
AAAAGTGTCAATGTGATCAATTTCATCCCAAAATGTACCACAAAAACAACTGTATCTGCAACATCCACAGAACCTTATGCTGAATTTTTCCAATTGTGATAATGGTCTAGCAATGGTCTTTGCTAATCTTTTTGGATCTAATGATTGCAGCTAATTGCAATATTTTTGATGGTTACACCAACTCTTGCTGCTCCATTGTTTATACAGTTAGTGTACCTTTGGGCTAATCGTGACTAAACGGCATATAACCTTGTAAAATGTGGTGTTTTTAAACTCCAAAGTTGCCTTTACAGCCTTCTAGCTGGCTTTGCTTGACTTATCATATCTCTCATTCTCTTTCTATCTGTCTTTGTAACTGACTCACGCTGTTTCCCGTCAAAGCGCGGGACACGCTCCACCGTCAGCGTCCAAACACATCTGTGTAAAAGCTGTCGGGAAGCATCAGCGGCTCCGGACGGGACGCAGATTAAAGCCAGACGGAGTTAGCACAGCTAAATGAGCTATTCATTCATGTTGCTTCAGTAAAGCCTGGGATCTGCGCACACACACGCCTGGACGTCATGCTAAAGAGCGAGAGCAGATCGAGAGTGTTTGTTTTTCAGCTCGGATTGTTTGAAGGAGACAAATGTTTGTTCTATAAAGAGCCAGAAACCTACTGTATATCACCATGTGTTTGTTTGAAATAACACCTCTGTCTCTCTGTGGAATATTAGTCACAGCGGCTCGTCATGGTATTTTCACTCTGACTGATTCACAGAACAGCAAATAACTGTGTTAAATATAGAAGAGACAGTTAAATGAACACAACATAATCCACCTGTTAATAATGTGATGCTTCAGTGACTCCGATTCAGATGCTCAGAAATTCCAAAAGCAATAAATCAATAATTATGAGAGCCTGACAAATGTTCTTCACAATACCTCTAACTTACCCGGCGTGAAGTGATGAGTTATCTGTCCATCAACACTGAACATGAAATTGGTGCATGACAAAACATAAAAACAGCCAATCTCATCATATTTGATGCTTAATGAGGAGCCAGATTTTGGGCCAATAAAATGTCAAAAGGGGCCGGAGCTATCCAGTGCAACACGCATAAATAGAAATAAAACAAACTACTAATTGCTCGGTCACTCATCACTTGGTTGGTTAAAGCAAAATACTCAATTTTTTAAATGAAATTTCATGACCAGCTTCAGCTTCACTATCTTGAACTTAACAGCTTGTTTTACTAAACGAGCATTTATGGATAATTTGGGCTGCTGCATTATTCTTCCCACAGGAATCTTATCTGTCCTAAACAGGGTAACTAAAAAAAAAAAAAAAAAAAAAAAAAGGTTTTGGGTTTTGAAATAAAATTTAACCAAAGAGTAAAAAACAAAAAACAAACTTATTTTATTTCAGCTAGTTGCCGTATAGTTACTAAAATAACTAAAACTGAAATAAAAATAAATAAAAACTATATAGATATATTTAAAAATCTAAAACAGATAAAAATGACTAAATGCAACAAATTGACAAAAAATAAAATGAAAACAGAAAATTTATAATAAAAACAAATTCTAAATATTAATAAAACTATAACAGTACTAGTACAATTTTTTAAACTCCATTTAAGCTTTAAAATGAAAGTGAATAAAAACTGCTGATATATTTTTAAAAATGACAAAAACAACAAAATTACCAAATCTTTAACTAAAATTAAAATGACAACAGAAAATATGAAAATAAAAACTAAATTAAAATATTAATAAAAACTATAACAGATCTAGTATTTTATTTACTAGAACTAGTGTTTAGTTCTATTTAAGCTTAAAACTAATATAACTAAAACTATTAACTATTAACATATACATAAAATAATAATTAAAATTACAAAATCTAAACAAAATTAAATTTGAACCGAAATTAAAATGAAAACAGAAAATATGAAAATAAAAACTAATTCAAAATAGTAATAAAAACTATAACAGTACTAGTTCTATTTTTAGTTCTATTTAAGCTTAAAAACTAAAATAACAAAAACTAAACCCGATATAAAAATGAATAAAAACTATATAGATACATAAAAAATTATGAAATGACAAAATTACTAAAACTTTAACTGAAATGAAAATGAGAACAGAAAATTTATAAATAGAAAAACATTCCCCTTTTAAGGCAATTTAGGAAGCGCTGGATGACAGAAAGCTTCCTTCGAGAGGAGAAATAACAGAAACGTCTGGCGTGTGAAGCGTCCTGCCAGTGTTTGGAGAGCGTCAACTGCAAGCGGATGCTGAACATGAGAGTTTATTTATTTTACTGTCTGCCGGTGTAAGAATGTTAGAGAAATGTGTGTTTAAAAAGCCCTTTGAAGTATTATCCTGGAAAGACGCTTTGGTTAAAAGTGTCTGCTAAATGAATAAATGGAAACGGAAATGGAAACAAACGTGGATTCTTTTAGCACAACAAATATTATGCATTTTTACAGTCATATACAGACAAAAACACACTGTTAAAAAAATCCGTAAACTTTATGGTAAAAAACCCGCAGCTGTGGTTGTCAGAATTTTACAGTAAAAAATACGGTAGCAACATTTGAGGTTTTAAGTTTTATTTACATTTATATTTAAATACCGTAATTTCATTTACTGATATAATGATAATATACCAACCTTTTACAGTACTGATATCTGCTTTGTACCTTTGTAATACATGATAACCACCAAAGCAGGTGGTGATGAGAAAGTCACATGATGAACCAAAGCTCATCACAAGCAACTTGAAGGTGCACAGTGTCATTGACACAAACACTAAACACCATCATGGTGACACATGAAACTGAGATAATGCAATAAATATTCATTTAACAACATAAGGTGTAACATACAACCCTAATGTACAAAACTGATAAGAAAAAACTAAAAAGAAACATACTTATTTCAACGAAAAAGCATCAAATTTGAAATGTTATGCACAGAATTCTGGGAATGTCAATTTACGGTTATTCACTGTAAATTTATACATTCTTTTTCACTTCCAAAATGGTATACTACCATAAAATTACATGCAATGTCCAATTCAGTTTTTCACCGTAAATAGTAGGGGAACTTACCGTTAACCATTTAACAAGTGTTTACTGTAGCATTTTTAGTCTTACCGTTAAATTCACTGTCATTTTTTACAGCATGTCTGTGTGTCTCTGGAACTCACCGTCCAACGGAGTGAAGTATTCGGGCAAATGAGCAGCGGCTCCGGCCCCCTGCATAAGCAGCTCTCCGTACGGGTTTCTGTGGCCCGTCATCAGATGGTAATAGTCCGCCGGGGTCGCGCCGGGAGGCGGAGGGGGCAAACCGAACAAACCTCGCTCCTTCAGATGCTCGTGAGCTACTGCCATGAGCACAGAGAGACAGAAGAGAGAGTTAAAGAGGCATGCATTCATGGAAACAGGACTAAATCTTCAGGTTAATCACAACTATGAGCTCATTAACATATGACCCGCCCACATTTGCATTATACACTTCCTCAGTTTTCAGAAACTGATGAAAAACTGTGTGAATTATTCCATGTATGCAGAGCAGTGTTATTTTAGTATTATTTATATAACATTATAGTATTATTTACTATAATACTATAATAATTCTTTTTTAGATATTTTGAGTCGGCTTTTATTTTTATATATTTTCAGTTTTTATTTTAGTGTTAGTTTAAGTTTAAATTTTATTACAGGATTTTGTAAAATTTATTAGCTTTTTAAATAATAAATATTAATATTAGTTAATTCATATTAATTAATATTAGCTTTAATATATTTTAAGTTTTAGTTTTAGTAATTTTAGTACTATATTTAGTTTTCAGCGTTATTATAGTTACCTAACTAAAACTGATTAACTGAAATTCTAACCATTAAAGTAAATAATTTATTATAAATATATACATTTAAATATATATAAATTAAATATATATATATATATATATATATATATTTCAACTAGTTATACGACAACATTTTAGTTGACCTTAATGTACTAAAATAACTACAATTAAAATAAATAACTATGTAAACATTATAGAAAAAACAACAAACAACAACAACAACAACAACAAAAATTACTAAAACTTTAAAATTAACATGAAAGCAGAAAATACATGAATAAAAACTAATTTAAAATATTTATAAAAACTAATACAATAAAAAAAATGAATGAATAAAAATAACAGTATCTCAATGACCAACATCTTTTAGTAATTTTGTTATGTGATTTTGTCATTTTTTGTCATTTATTATTATTTTTTATTTTTTATTTTAAACTGTAGTTTTACTCTTTAGTATTATTTAAGCCTAAAAAAATCTAGAAATGTTGCACTAACTGAAAAGAACTGAAAGTTCAAGTTTATATATTATTTCAGATTTATTTCAATTAACAAAAACAATTTTTAATAGTTTAGTTAAAAACACTGATGCAGGGTCAGCCAATCAGAACAGACATCATTTGCATATAATCATAAAGTCTTAAAGGTGCAGTAGAAAAATAGCCTTATATATAATATATGGTGGAAAATGATCATTAAAAAATAAAATATCAGTTTTGGTGCAAGAAACATTAACCAACATTATAAGTGAAGCTCCACAGACTCAGTCCAGGCGTGAGGTTAAGGGCCCTACAGTAAGAACATGTTGACATCTGCACCTACTAAACATCTTATAAAAGTGTCAGCAGCAATCAGAGACGCACTTTAACATGTTTAACGCTGAAGAACAGATTACAAGCGTTTAAGAAATACAGAAATACGCTCCATGGAAGCATGCAAGCGCAGTGAATGCTGGTCAATGCACTGCAAGTGTGTCATGTACTGTAACGCCTTTTGAAGATCACCCAGAATGCACTGGGCACTGAATCAAATGAACAACAAAACGGTCTCTTAATGAAAAGAAATTAATCCGCCTCTCCTTCACTACAGAAATAACTCCCTCTGCCAATGAACACAATCAGAAAGCGTCCTGGATTTTCTCCCAAAGCCTTTCATTTCTATATATTCTGACTTGAAAAACAAACACGCTGTTAAAGTACGAGCCAGCACTAACGGCGGGTCTGCGGCGGGCTGAAAGCGGGTCAGATGCGCCTGGAAAGCGTTCAAGGCCACGTCTAACCATCCGCACTCGCTCAGCCTCAAATAGCCCCATTTCTCTTTCTCGTGGCTCTTTTACGTCTTTATCGCTGTCGGGATCTCCTGTGCGCTGCTTATTTAAGTTTAAAGGTGCAAACACATTACGGCTGACAGACTGTGAAGCGTGATTTATATGTCACTCTCTCGGCCTGTAATTGTAATTCAGCTCTGAGGAGAGGCCTGTCGTCGCTTCGGGACAGAATCGGGAAATTCTGCCTCGTATTCATTTCCAGAACGTCCCTCGAAGGGCAAATCGCAGGACGGGAAAGTTTCACGTGTTTGACAATTCACGCCAATGCATTTGCAAGCGGCCAAACCCAAATATATACACACAAACTCAAACAAAACAGCGGCTTTCAAAATTATAATCATTAGAAGTGAAGTTTTGAAATGCTGAATTTGCAAACCCTCGGCTGAGGCTCAAATAACGCCGATCTGCTTCAGACCAACCAAAGGAAAGACTGGTTTGGGGTCAATAAGATTTTTTTTTATGTTTTTGAAAGATTTAATGTCTTTTATGCTCACAAAGGTTGCATTTATTTTACAAAAAATACTATACAAATTGTGAAATATTATTAGAATTTCAAATAACTGTTTTCTATGTGAATATGTGTTCAAATGTAATTTATTTCTGTGATCAAAGCTGAATTTTCAGCATCATTACTCCAGTCTTCAGTGTCACATGATCTTCAGAAATCATTCTAATATGCTGATTTGCTGCTCGAGAAACATTTCTGATTATTATCAATGTTGAAAATAGTTGTGCTGCACAATATTTTTGTAGAAACTGTGATATATTTTATTTTTCAGGATTCACAGAAAGTTTAAAAGAACAGCATTTATTTAAAATATAATTTTTTTGCAACATTATAAATGTCTTTACTGTCACTTTTAAACAATTTAATGCATCCTTGCTGAATACAAATATTAATTATTTTGAATTGTAGTGCATACTGCTTTGACTTCAGAAATAATTTGCAAATAAAGAAATATAAATGGTAAATTAAGAAAAAAGTATAAAAAAACTAACTCCATTGTAGTAATTTAAAATTGAGAAGAGTGATAATAAAAATAATAAACTGAATAAAGTTGAATAAAAGTCAGATATAATTTTCAAATAAAGAAATAAAAAAATAAATAAATGAAAAACATGTTAAACTAAAATAAAGAAAAAGCATAAAAAAACTAACTCCACTGTAGTTTTTTAAAATTAAGTAGAGTGATTAGTTAAAGTATAATAAAAATATTAACAATAAAATTAATAATAAAGTCAGAAATAATTTGAGAATGAAGAATTAAAAACTATTAAAAGGTTAAATTCCCTGTAGTCGTTTAAATTTGCTGTTAATGTATAAAAATACAATAATAAAAAATTGCAATAAAAATTAATGTTAATATTTTAGTACTTATTTTTGCTTTATTTGAATTTAAACACTTACAAATTTAAATTTGGATAAGATTGGATTTTTTTTAGAGGATCAGATTCTTCTCCTAACATTTTAAATTGTAATCACAATTTTTATCAAAAAAAAAATTGCAATTAAAAAAATTATTAGAAAAATTTAAATACATATTTATTATTTATTGGTATTTATTAATTATTATTATTTCTAAATAAAAATGTACAAAATACTAAATAAAACCAAAATAATAATAATGATTAAATATTATAATATAGTAATATTTCTCTGTAAAAAAACAACATCAAAATTGAGTATTTAAGAAAAATAATGAAGTGATGAAAAGCGAGTGCTGCGTGCTGGAGTTTGACTGACCATTGGCTGGACTCAGTCCTCGTGCCGCTGAGATCATGGACAGCGTGGGGCTGCTGTGCGCCGAGCGGAGGTAATGCTCCATGTGTGGAGAGACGTATGAGTGCGGCGGGAGGAAGCTGGACTCGCCGGCCGCTCCGGGAGACAGATGGATCAGAGAGATGTCAGAGATCACCGGACTGCCCGCTAAACCTGCAGGACTGGAGAGAAAAACTGATCATCAACAGCACAATCACCAGAGAATCTCAGTCAGAATGAACCGGAAATCAGCTTCGGAGATTTAAACAACTGTTCTGAGTGTTTCTCGCGCTTTCCTTCTAATGAAAGTCAAAACCGTCACAACTCTTCTCCTCTTTCAAAGAGGTGCAACGAGGTTGTGGTGCTGCATGATTCGAGAAAAAATTTTATTGCATTTTTTCAGATTGAAATTGTGATTACGATGGTAAATGTGATAAAAATGTATTATATAGCCATATTTCTATCACAATATTGTCAATTAAATTAAATTTTACACACAATAATGAATAAATTGAACATTTTAATACTTACTATTATTATAATTTTTTATTTTAAGTGGAACGCTTCAGACAAAATTCGATTTTTTGAAGGATCAGATTTGTTTCCTAAAATTTTAAATTGTAATCACAATTTTTATCAGAAAAAACAATAAAAAATTGAATCAGAAAAAAAAAAAAAAAAAAAAACGCAGTGAGATAATAATAATAATAATTATTACTAAATAAAAACTAAATAATAAATATTACTAAATATTATTATTAAATAATATTTGACTACAAAATAAAATAAAATATATATAAAAAAATTTGACTATTTAAGAAAAATAATATACTACTAGTAATTTTTGTTTATAATACAATTTTAAAATTACAATACAAATATTTATGGCTGTCTTCATTTCTTAATTTTAAAAAGTTAAACTGATGAACTTTTATTTTGACAAAAAACTTTACAAAGCTTCTCTTTTTTATAAATGCTTCTAAATACAATTTTGGAAAGATGACTGCTGCAAGCTCTGAAACGTGCAAAGCATGTGTTTATTTAATTAAACCGCTGGTTTTTGCGCTTTGATACCTGCACTAAGCCACATTGTGATTTTGGTTTTATTTGGACAGATGGTGCAGCTCCAGTTGGTTATATTAGCTGGAGAAGCATGAACCTCTGAGATCATTTCTATGCGTGTTCTGAACATTTCATCTCCTGTATTCACTCCGCAGATCTTTAATCAGGTTTGTTTGTTCCTGTCAAACACTTTCATACACGCTGATCACATTATTCAATGTTTGACACAGAGCGTCTCGTTTATGAGAGTTTGCCATAACTAATATTCCTGAGGTTTGGCGCTGGACTCGTCTGAGGTGTGATGGGAAAAACACCAAACTCTTGAACACAATCCAGACCGCTTTCGATCCGTGGACACACTTTCATTTGCTCTATTTTCCATCTCTCCTTCAAGGAAACTTCACGCTGGAGTTCAGGTTCATTTCACTTTAAGCTCTTGATGATTTCTGATGATTCCCAGACGGGACAATAAAGCGGTGGGACATTTGTTCTGATGAAAAGTCTCACTCGAATTTAACCACATGCCAAACGTTTGAGGACGATGACATTAAAAAAAAAAAAAACTATATATATATATATATATATATATATACGTGATCAAATTTACCGGCCAAACTCTTTTTGCAAAAACAGGCAGTTATAACTACTACAATGACTAAACATATTTACAATGTTTTTAATTTGTCCTTTACTTTACTTACAAGAAAAAAAACAAAAAAACAACAACAAACAGATTTATCTTTTTTTTTTTTTTTGTTTATGTTTAACCTATAAAATTAGACATTACATTGAAATCTAAAATCTATAAAAGGTTAACATTAGTGGCTTCTGTCAACTTTTTAAAAATAGCAGGGGAGCGCGGGGCACAAAGTAACGCGGGGCTAGTTTTAACACACGTGGTTTAAATATTTCCACACATGCTAGCATAACCAAATTTACAGTATTTACTAGTTACCATATCAACATTATATAGAGAAAAATTTTGGCTCGTTTATGTGGGCCGTCCCAAGCATGGTCGCAATGTGTTCATAGTCAAACTCAAAAATCAGATTATTTTTAATTCTTAAAAATCGCCATTATTTTATTTGAAATAAATAGTTATTTTATTTTATTGACAAAATATTTTAGTTTGTCTTGAATATTTTTTTCATGAGATCAGATAACATTTTAAGCTGTCATATCGTCATGTTACAATGTACCCCACCTACGGGGCATGTTGTCACATTTCACTTCCAAGTTTTGAGGGTAAATAAAGAAAAATGTATACACTGTATTTATGAAACAAAGACAACTAGACAAGTGTGAAGTTACCGTGGATCAAAAATTTGAGAAAGTCAAAAAGTGTTACTTTGTGCCCCGCTCTCCCCTAATCACACATTTTTCTGTCATTAATTATGATTAATCGCATATTTGTATTGTCATAATTTCACATTGAATCTCCAAATTAATGTAGAAACAATATAAAGACAGTATATTTTAAATATGTTCTAATGGTATCTTTTTAATAAGTAGCCAATTATTATTAATGAAGTATTGATACTAATACTGCTACTGGTGTCTCTATTAAATGCATTTTCCCTTAATTTTACCTATTAACTATAGCCATTCAACATTACAGTATAATTGAAAGCCATTATTTTTAACATTTAATAAGCTCTGAAATATTAAGTGATTTTAAAACAATCTTCACATAAATTGTATATGCATAAACTATACAGATTTATCTTTATTCAAGCTACAAAAGTTAACCAACGACTAGAACAGTCCGATGATTTCTCTTTTTCTTTTGTTCTCTGATTTACATCAATGACAGACTTCAGCAGGTTTCACTTTAAAAGCAGCGCTGTCTCTTTAAAACCTGATGCACATGACGCGGATCTGACACATATCTTCTCCAAACTCTTTACGCTCATTTGAGACTTTATAACTCATGTAAGACTACGTCCGAAATGAAGCAGCAAAATCATACTTATACTATACGTAATATAATGTATAATATAAAATAAATTGCAATAAAAATGACTGTTACACTTGAAAAAGTCACGGTTTTCGGGGTCTTTTTGACCCGCAAATGGCGTTTGCTAAATTTAAAAAAAAAATTATCTTTTTCCAAATGGCATGAGACTTTGTACGGTGGTCAACACTTTCTAGATCTACAAATAAAAAAATACAATTGGAATGATTTCTTGATTTTATGTTAGTGTGAAAAAAAAAGTTACACTTATGGTCTTTGGGGTCTCTAGAGATGAAACACAGATGATTGAAATAAATGATAAACTCTAAAGACTCCAACCTTTCTCTTTGTAACATCTTGTTGAGGTTTGATTCAAATCATAATGTAACATTATTGAAAAATTGATTTTTTTCAGTTCTAAAAATGCAAAACTTTGACAAAAATAATTTTTATTGTTATAATTGTTATTTCACAATATGTAGATATGAATCCAACTGAAAAAAACTTATAAAAAGATATCTTTCAGTTGGTCAAATAGCAAATAGTAAATAGTGGAGCTCTGCAGCCATCTAGTGGTAAAAATGATAATTTTTTTACTTTTGAAACTGCAATTTCCAAAATATGGGCAAAAATTTTACACTAAACCATGTCAAATGATCCATGTTATCCCCATGAATGAAAGTAAGAAATGTGGGTCTTTTATTAAGTGAAATTTACATAAAAAGCTGTTTTTTGTATAAAAACCTATATAAAAAATATTTTTTAATTTATTTATATAAATTTAAAAAAATATCATAAATCCTCCAAAAACTACACTCATGTGGAGTAAAAACATTAATAAACAGAGTAAAATTACATTGGTTTAAAAAAAACCCAATGATTTTGCTACAAAATTACATTTTGTTGCCTGGGGTCTCCAGAGACCCCAAAGACCATGAGTGCACAACCCAAAATGAAGACCGCACAAGGGTTAATAAAATTAATGTTACACATTTTGAAAATATTTTAATAGCTATTTTCATTTTTAACACTTGAAAATTTAAATTTGGACAAGATTAGATTTTGTTTTAGATGATCAGATTTTTCTCCTAAAATGTAAATTTTATGAAATATTTTAATAGCTATTTTTTTTATTTTTTATAATTAAAACACTTAAAAATTTAATTAAAAAAACTGAATATGCTTGAAACCTTGAAAAGTTGAAAAATTGCATTCAAGTTTTAAAGGATCAGATTTTTCTCCTAAGATTCCTTAGAACAGACGAACAAACACAAACGAATCAATTGTTGTCAGCTGATAAAGTCTCACCTTGTTCTCTGTGGTGTCTAGAAGAAACAACAGACATATTTCTGTTTCCAGTGCAACTACGATCATTAAACTTAATGCATTAAATTGCTCCACATGCAGCCAATATCTGATTAGCAAGTTATTGATATTTTTCCAGCCAATTTTAATGACATGGAAATCAAAACAGCAGCTAAATATGAGAAATAACGGTTTTAATGCTTTCTCTGTGATGCAACAGAACAAACAAAGCGGTTTGACTACATTAAAGTCTTCTTATTTAAAAACTCTGACCATAATCAAGCATCTGCATCTGCAAAACTGCAAACAGCGAGCATGTATGTATATCAGACACATGCATACTTAATACTGGCCTCTCTCACATGCACTGCATGTAAAATATCTGCGTTTCAAACAAAAGACACACAGCCCGGGCAGCGCTTAAATAAGTAATGTAATATTCAGATTTAACACGCTTAGCCTGTGGAGCGATTCTCATTTTCATTGCAAGAACAACAAAGACGGGTGCTGAAACATGGCCTGCTCTGCACCAGGGGATTGTAGGACCTCGCGAGCCTCTTTCACACCTCCACCCTCCTGCAGAGAGCCGGGGCTTCAGGCTCCCAGAATGCAGCGGGACAACGGCGCTGATGGACGATCGGAGCCAGAACCCAGAGTCCACAGTCCTGAGGCTCCAAACGCAGCCGGATCTGACGGACCACTCAGAGCTTCAACTCAAATCACTCATTCATTTTTGATTAGTAATATGCATTGCTAAGAACTTCATTTGGACAACTTTAAAGGCAATTTTCTCAATACTTAGATTTTTTTTTTTGCACCCTCAGATTCCAGATTTTCAAATAGTTGTATCTCAGCCAAATATTGTCCGATCCTAACAAAACCACACATCAATGGAAAGCTTATTTATAAATCTATCAATTTAAAAAAATTGACCCTTATGACTGGTTTTGTGGTCCAGGGTCTCATATGAGGAACGAGTGAATTGGGTCACAAATGTAAGTATTTAGACAGGAGCAAATAGGGCTTACATAGAAGCTGTCTGTCTGGAATGACATGAAGAAACTACTAATGACATTATTTTTGACAGCATCCTTATTTTACAGAATTTTTACACAAGTGCCTAAAACTTTTAACAGCACTGTAGCTTTGCTGGTAGCTTTCTTGAAGCGTCTGACTTAAAACCATTTTTTTTTAGCTGGTAAAAATACTAGTGTTCTAACAATTATATATATTATTTCTATGCATGTTCAAATTTAAAATATGTAAAATAGAAAATAGAGAATAAATAAATGTATTATAATCAAATATTTTCACAAAAATAAAAACATTAGACATTATTTCATTTTCTGTTTTGAAATATTGTTTAAATATGGTTTTAATGTAATGTTTTAAAATGATTTAATTTAGTTATTTTTTAAATTAATCAATTAATGTCGCACAAACACACACATACAATTTTGATTATAATGAACATATATGAATAATTACAATGAAAAATACAAAGCACATTTAGATTTTTAAATATTACTTTTAATTAATACATTTTAAATTCATAAAATCATTTACATTTTTTATTGTCTAATTTATTACCTTTTTATTATCTTAATAATACTTTATTTTAATCATTACAATAAAAAAATTATTAATCAAAACCTTTCACAAAAAAAAAACATGACGCATATCATTTAATTTCATCTGTTTTAATGTAATGTTTAAAATTATTTAATTTTGTTATTTTAAAATCATTTAATAAAATTTAAAACTGATAAATAATAATACAAATTTTATTATTTTAAATGTGCACTAAATAAGCAACAGGGAGTGATTTTGCACAGCACTGGACTGCCATCCTAATATTTATGGTGTGACACATTCGCATTTTTGGCTGTGATTTGATTAGCACCTTTGCATAAAGACTATAGCAAATACCTGTTATCTTCCTGCCATAACAGCGAGAAAGCATAATTACAGCACATAAATACACACTCATTCCCTCTATTAATCTGCCATAATATTGTCCTGAGTAATAAAAGCATCACATGAGTGTGTTTGAGTCCCGTCACGAGGCTATTGTTTGTGTGGAGCAGCAGATGGGCAGAGCACCTGTTTCCAGAGCGTGCCAGGCTGTCAGGTGCCCTCGTGCTGGCATTACTGAGCGCTTTAGGTGATGGAGACGCGCGTGTTTGCTTTAACACGCATTCACACGCGCCGCGGGACTCCAGAGCTTCACATACACATTCACTCTCCAACATCTCAAACGCTTCTCCACATTCACTGCTGACAGTCTGCTGCTTCTCAGTGTTTCTCCTGAGAAACAACGCACAGAAATCTCACGGGTGTCTCCTCTAGAGATCTCAGCAGTGTCTCAGAATGTGCTTCACGACACCAAAGTCTGCAAAGTCACGTGATGAAATGATCGGAGTTGCTCCGCATTCATTTTATAGCTCTATACTCTTACTGTGTGACTGTATATTGTCTGTTTTTGTGCTCATCATATACTACTAAAGTACATAAAAACAATAAAACATTTAAGTAACATTAAATATTTTAAAATCTTTCCCTTTTTTTAGCAAATGCAATATTTAATTAAAAAAAAATATATAAAATGTATTTAATTAATTAATTAATTAGTCATTGCTATCATTATATGTGATATGTGATAAATGTATGGTAATAAGAATAATATACATAAAACATTTAAATAATTTAAGTTATTATCAAAAAAAAAAAAACTGAAAATAAGCACTACACACACACACATATATATATATATATAGAGAGAGAGAGATAGATAGATAGATAGATAGATAGATAGATAGATAACATGCATATATATATATATATATATATGTATGCAGCGTGAAATATGGTATAAAAATGTGTCTAAATAAAAAGAATAATATACATAAACCATTTAAATAACTTCATAAATTAAATAAATAAATAAAAAAATACATGGCATTTAGAGAAAATCTGTGTGAATATAAATTAAATATAAAATATGTAAAATGTGCAAATTTAAAATGTCTGCATTTCAGCATATATAAGTGTAAGAACAGATAAACATTTATTTATAACAATTAACAACTGAATGTCTTAAATATTATTTCATAAAAAGAACCTTATTTTATAACACACACACACATACACTGTATATATATAAAAAAAGAATATATAAATTTCAGTGTATATGTCCACAAGTTTGTACAGTATGTAAGCATCTGAAAACTACTGTACACTGATGTACTAGTGGCTGTATCTGTGTGTGTTTGTGTTTGTGTGTGCGGTGCCAGTGATGAATTGCTCTATGACAGGAACTCGTCTCTACCTGGGGGCTGATACTCTGATTTAGATAAATCACATTTCTGCCATAGAGCCACAGCGCACACACACACACACACACACACACAGAGTCCTCAAACTCTCACAGAACAAACAATACTTCCTCACATACAAACACAAGCAGAGGACAGCGACCTACATACTAACACTGCTCCAGATGACTGATGCTTCACGTCACACCTCAACAGAGAAAACCTGACGCCCGATTTAACGCCCGACACCTAAACCAATCAAACACTGTTTATGATGTTTAGAGACGAGAAAATCAGAAATCAGACATAATTAGAGCTGAATGTCCAGGTGTGCTCAAGAATCTTACAATCTTACAACTTTGAATCTTCTGTCTCTCTCTCTCTCTCTCTCCCTATTAAAAAAACCCTAATATCTAAAACTATATTACTATAATATATATATTATATTATTAATATAAATTATAGTCCAACTTTAAGTCTACAAGCTTAGAGCTGATTAGCAAAAAAATAAAACAAAACCCAATATTCAAAAAAAAAAAAAAAAAGTTATTATTAATAATATTATATGGTAAATGTAATATATCAGTAATATGTATCATTATGTAATATATATCCTTACATTTACCATATTATTAATATAAAAATCATAGTCCAACTTTAATTTTATAAGCTTACAAGCTTTCAGTCAATTAACAACAATATTATACAAATATATTATTACTATTATTATTAATAACAATATTATATGGTAAATGTAATGTATCAATAATATATCATTATGTAATATATATATATCATTATATTTACCATATTATTAATATATAAATCATAGACCAACTTACAAACTTACAAGCTTTCAGTCAATTACAAAATATAACAATATTCTAAAAATATATAATTATTATTATTAACAATATTATATGGTAAATGTAATGTATCAAACATATATACTATGTAATATATATATATATATATATATATATATATATATATATATATATATATATATATATATATATATATATATCATTATATTTACCATATTTTTAATATATAAATCATAGACCAACTTACAAGCTTTCAGTCAATTGCAAAATATAACAATATTCTAAAAATATATTATTATTATTTATATAATTATATGGTAAATGTAACATGTAAAATGGTAAATATATATATATATATATATATATATATATATATATATATATATATATATATATATATATATATATATATATATATATATATATATATATATATATTAGTCCAACTTTATGTCTACAAGCTTTCAGTCGATTACACAGAAAATAGCTTTAACCCCATTAATAGCTTTTAACCCCTCGGTTTGTAAAAAGAAGAAAAAAAAGGTATAAACTGCATTTAAAACCATTTTCACAGTGCTGCACACTTTCCAGCTGAACTTCCATTGTAAGTACATTACTGCAAACATGTTTCGTGTTTGTTTTTACAAACTTAAGGACAAACCACAGTACACTAAACCACAGATGCAAAGTATTTTCTCAAACCAAAGACACGTTCTCCCGCAGCGTCGGAGCAGTGGAAGTGTCCTGACGTCTCGCCGGAAGCGTTCTGACACTCTCTTGGACGAGAAGCGACGCTGACAAGTGGGAGGTTCGTTGGGTAAAGCCTTTCCTCCGCCCGGGAGAATTCCCACGGTGCTCCTGTCCGCTACGCAGATGAATCGCACCGTCCGTTGTCATTTGAGCCAGCTCCAGAAAAAAAAAAAGCTACCTTTTCGCCCCCTCGCTTTGTCAAACGCAGGGAAAAAAATGAAGAACGAAAGCAAGATATCCATAGGGGAAGCTTCCTACGGCCGCTCAGCTGACAGCTCTGACAAAATAACCAGCACCCTCATTATTTTATATGCAAACAATGATAAAACGAACTGTATGGAGATGTCATGTTAGACAATCAGCTCGGAGACCCTTGACATGCCGCCCGGCGACTGTAACAAAGTGTCCCGGCTTGCCACGGGCGACACCGCGCTTAATTTGCTGCACAATGTCCCTGTAATTAGATGAATTTGGCTCAGGCAGAGGAAAAGACAGCCAGATCAAGGTCTTGATGAATTAGGGGTCCACTGTCAAGATCAAATCACATTAATCAAGGCGAGCGAGAGTTGAGACAGCTAGTCTCCCCCCAACGCGTCTCTATGCGTGATGAATAGGCTAGCTGCTAGCGGGCCGACCGAATGTATCACCATCAAAATCTGTGAATTTAAATGTAACAACGCTACTTCGAGAATTCTATCGATTTATTCTGGTCTTTTAAGATAAACCTTCCTTCGAGCCTCCAGACCCTGTTTCAAAAAGACAAGGAGGGAAAAAAAGCTCTGAGGTGTTGTATTTAAAGAAAAACAACAAAGTGTAACTTCAAAAACTAGCGCGGCCCACTTTATGATTTGTTTCTACAATACCACCGCCGCCGATCCTCTGGAAAATTCACGTGGGACGCGCGAAGCTCTGAAGGTCTGGAGGTTAACCTACATTACCGCCGCAGCTCGACACACCTGAACCGGAGGATGCTGGGAGAACCGAAGACCTTCGGGCTGGACGGCTAAGGAAGATCTTTGTTTGGAGAGCCACGACTAAACCTTTAGGAAAGAAAAACCTCTGGAATATCTCAACTGTTTCTATAGACAGCAATGAAATCAAATGCTCAAGTCGCCTCATTCTCAAATCTTTCTCCTATAGACTTTCAGAAGAGATCTCAGCAATGTGCTTGGCTTTTTCCATCAAAGTCTGCAATCAAAAGTCAAGAGATCTCAATATGAACTCAATTATTTCTAATTAAATTCTCAAATGTGCTCAGCGTTTTCTACCAAAATCTGCAATCAAATGTCAGAGATCTCAATATGAACTCAATTATTTCTAATTAAATTCTCAAATGTGCTCAGCGTTTTCTACCAAAATCTGCAATCAAATGTCAGAGATCTCAATATGAACTCAATTATTTCTAATTAAATTCTCAAATGTGCTCAGCATTTTCTACCAAAATCTGCAATCAAAAATCAAGAGATCTAAATATGAACTCAATTATTTCTACTTAAATTCTCAAATGTGCTCAGCGTTTTCTACCAAAATCTGCAAATGTCAGAGAACTCTATATGAATTCAATTATTTCTAATTAAATTCTCAAATGTGCTCAGCGTTTTCTACCAAAATCTGCGATCAAATGTCAGGGATCTCAATATGAACTAAATTATTTCTACTTAAATTCTCAAATGTGCTCGGCGTTTTCTACCAAAATCTGCAATCAAATGTCAGAGATCTCAATATGAACTCAGTTATTTCTAATTAAATTCTCAAATGTGCTCAGTGTTTTCTACCAAAATCTGCGATCAAATGTCAGGGATCTCAATATGAACTCAATTATTTCTAATTAAATTCTCAAATGTGCTCAGTGTTTTCTACCAAAATCTGCAATCAAATGTCGGAGAACTCAATATGAACTCAATTATTTCTAATTAAATTCTCAAATGTGCTCAGTGTTTTCTACCAAAATCTGCAATCAAATGTCAGAGAACTCAATATGAACTCAATTATTTCTAATTAAATTCTCAAATGTGCTCAGCATTTTCTACCAAAATCTGCAATCAAAAATCAAGAGATCTAAATATGAACTCAATTATTTCTACTTAAATTCTCAAATGTGCTCAGCGTTTTCTACCAAAATCTGTAATCAAATGTCAGAGATCTCAATATGAACTCAATTATTTCTAATTAAATTCTCAAATGTGCTCAGTGTTTTCTACCAAAATCTACAATCAAATGTCAGAGAACTCAATATGAACTCAATTATTTCTAATTAAATTCTCAAATGTGCTCAGTGTTTTCTACCAAAATCTGCAATCAAATGTCAGAGATCTAAATATGAACTCAATTATTTCTACTTAAATTCTCAAATGTGCTCAGCGTTTTCTACCAAAATCTGCAATCAAATGTCAGAGAATCTCAATATGAACTCAATTATTTCTAATTAAATTCTCAAATGTGCTCAGTGTTTTCTACCAAAATCTGCAATCAAATGTCAGAGATCTCAATATGAACTCAATTATTTCTAATTAAATTTTCAAATGTGCTCAGCATTTTCTACCAAAATCTGCAATCAGAAATCAAGTGATCTAAATATGAACTCAATTATTTCTAATTAAATTCTCAAATGTGCTCAGTGTTTTCTACCAAAATCTGCATCAAATGTCAGGAGAACTCAATATGAACTCAATTATTTCTAATTAAATTCTCAAATGTGCTCAGTGTTTTCTACCAAAATCTGCAATCAAATGTCAGAGAACTCAATATGAACTCAATTATGTCTAATTAAATTCTCAAATGTGCTCAGTGTTTTCTACCAAAATCTGCGATCAAATGTCAGAGATCTAAATATGAACTCAATTATTTCTAATTAAATTCTCAAATGTGCTCAGCGTTTTCTACCAAAATCTGCAATCAAATGTCAGAGAACTCAATATGAACTCAATTATTTCTAATTAAATTCTCAAATGTGCTCAGTGTTTTCTACCAAAATCTACAATCAAATGTCAGAGATCTCAATATGAACTCAATTATTTCTAATTAAATTCTCAAATGTGCTCAGTGTTTTCTACCAAAATCTGCAATCAAATGTCAAGAGATCTAAATATGAACTCAATTATTTCTACTTAAATTCTCAAATGTGCTCAGCGTTTTCTACCAAAATCTGCGATCAAATGTCAGGGATCTCAATATGAACTCAATTATTTCTAATTAAATTCTGAAATGTGCTCAGTGTTTTCTACCAAAATCTGCAATCAAATGTCAGAGATCTCAATATGAACTCAGTTATTTCTAATTAAATTTTCAAATGTGCTCAGCATTTTCTACCAAAATCTGCAATCAGAAATCAAGTGATCTAAATATGAACTCAATTATTTCTACTTAAATTCTCAAATGTGCTCAGCGTTTTCTACCAAAATCTGCAATCAAAAGTCAGAGATCTCAATATGAACTCAATCATTTCTCATTAAATTCTCAGAAGAACAAATAAAATAAACGGCTATGTACATGCTAATTTCATAGGTTTTTGCATGTAATTTGTCAATTAGGTCTCAATGGAGTGTCCGGATTCTCACGTTTCTACCCACTAATCTCACATGTGCCTCTTCTAGAGTTTCAGAAGAGATCTCAACAATGTCCTCAGATTTTTCAAGACACCAGAGTCTGCACTCAAATTCAGAGATCTCAACATGAACTCAAACATTTCTCATCAAATTCTCCAATATGCTCAGCATTTTCTACCAAAGTTTGTGTAAAAGTCAAAGATCTAAAAATGAGCTCAAACATTTATCATCAAATTTTCCAAAGATCAAATGATCTGAGCTTCTCTCTACAAGTTAATTTTATAGGATTGAGCACATAATTTCAATCAGTGGTTGTCTCTTTAAGGAATTTGTGGAGAGACACAATTGAAACTTTAACAAAACAAAACTATAAACACAATGAAGCGTCCTGATTCTCACATTTCTCCTTTGTCATCTCGTATCTCCACTAGTTTCAGAAGAGATCTCAGTCAGAGATCTCAATATGAGCTCAACATGATTCTCCCAAGGTTCTATCAACACGCTAATTTTATAGGATTGTGCATATAATTTATATCAATGGCTGTCTCATTGAGGAGAAACATCTGAGACAAAATTGACACTTAAAGCTAAAAACTTTTAAACAGTGTCCTGAGATATGAAAGAGCAAACTGTAATCAATAAAACTGCATAATCATAGCATACAGCTTTCCTTTAAGATAACTTTCTGAAGTACACACCAAACATTAAGACACGAGAGTCCCACACAAAAACATGGGAACTAAGTTGCACTGGAAAGAGTATCTGCTCAATGCCTTAAAGGTAATTCAAAGAATTAAACGAGACGAAGATGAGAGAAGAAAAGTTTATATTCTCTTCTCCAGATGTTTGATCCAGTGAACTGCACTAATCTCTTTCCTGGATTTGAGATTTACCCGGCCTTGAGTCTTGCATCTGGCACAG
Organism: Onychostoma macrolepis; assembly: GCF_012432095.1. Lineage (NCBI taxonomy): Eukaryota > Metazoa > Chordata > Actinopteri > Cypriniformes > Cyprinidae > Onychostoma > Onychostoma macrolepis. The sequence continues at coordinate 27,433,989 of NC_081165.1, read as the reverse complement.
AAACAAGGCAAGAGTTTATATGTTTTCTACACGGTTAAACCAAGAACCGAATGACGTAGCTCAGTCTTCGTTTTAAATCTAGACGTCCATTTCAGTCGTATGCTTTTTATGAAACATCAAAAGCATGTGCCGGTCATTTCGGGATCACCTGATTACACCGCATTTGAATGTTGCATGTCTGCGTGCATTCTGACTGCAGGGATAAACAAAGCAGACGCTTTATTTGCGAGCGCAGAGATTATTTATATTCACAAATGCTGAGAACCAGAGCCAGAAACGGACAGGGCTGCAGGCTCACCCGTGCAATGCATGGAGCGCATGGGGTTCGTAGTGGTATCTCCCCTCGTGGTGACGCACGTCGATGGGGATCGGAGAATGGAAAGTCGGGAAGATGTGATGAGGGCCTGCAAGAGAGAAACAGAAGAGAGAGAGTTGAGAAAAAGCCAAGACTTTCAAAAAAGAAATTTCAAAGGCAACAGCGCTACAATAAAGTAACATGAATTTCAGAGCGCGCTGAGCAGTTTCGTGTAAAATATTGGCACTATCACACAAGAGTGGAGGAATAAATAAATAATCAAAGTATCCTAAGAAATTCTACATCCCCAACATAAAAGATATCCAACTGGGCTTTTGACAAAGACCTGCAGCTAGACACTCTTTGAACTCGTACAGATGATGGACGTTGTGAAGGAAAAAACCATCCGGGACGCAAACTGGGGTTGACAGCGCAGGGAGAGAATATTCCTCGGCCCAGCATCGTTGCCTCATGCTGGGCCGTGCTAACCGGAGCATCTCCCTACTGAACCGACACTGATCCGACCACGTCCCCGATGCTTTACTGGCACCGAAACGAGTCCAAAACGAAGGTGCCAGGGCGACGTGAAATCAGAGGAGGTCAGGCCTTTGAAATCAAACCTCGAACTAATGAGAGAGAGTCTTTTGACTAAAAGCTGTTGCCCGTTGCCTCAGCGTTTTACAGTCTGCCGTATATGTTGGCTGGCATTTCTTTTCATCATGGCTCCTTTGGCTGGATCATTTTATTTGAGCCCGAAGAGAATCAGAATCAGCACTTTGCTGTAATAAAGCCTCCGTTGGCTCGGGACGTCCCGTTAAAGGCCAGCAGAGCTTCATTAGCAGTTATGATAACGGGAAACCACATTTGACGGTTTCTTTGCCATATGCAAAGAGCTGTTTGCAGTGGTAAAGTCTTAACTAGCTTTTCCTTCTAATTAGTCTTTTGCTCCCGCAGCTCCTTCAATCTTTTCATGCCCTGCGAAAATAAACGGATAAAAAAGAAACGGGTCGAAATCAAAGCAGATTTAAAAGCTTTCCTGTTCTCTAGGTTTTCACATTTTCTATAAAAAAACAAAGAAAAAAAAACAAAGAAAGAGCTCTGTTGCTAACAGAGCTGGGTAGTAACTGATTACATGTAATTTGGATTACGTAATCAGATTACATTTTATAATGCTCATAATCAGATTACAGTTACTTTTTATGGATTACATATTATTCACACAATGCCATAATTTATTGATTCCTGCTTATTCTTCTTTTTTCAATGTTCCTTTCTAAAAATCCTACTGTGTGTCATCCCATTTAGCTTTGACTATATTCACAACATAGAATTGTCATGTAAATACATTTGCAAACCATGCTTCTGAATTTGGGTGGGAAAAAAAAAAACACCTTTTGAGCAATCAGACCATGCATGAAACAAATAATTATGCAAGTTACTAAACACTGCTGATGAATGGTTTAATGCATTTAATGATGTTGATATCAAAAAATGGAATTTATGTGACCACAAAACCAGTCATAATGGTCAATTTTTCGAAATTGAGATTTATATATGATCTGAAAGCTGAATAAATAAGCTTTCCATTGATGTATGGTTTGTTAGGATCGGATAATATTTGGCCGAGATACAACTATTTGAAAATCTGGAATCTGAGGGTGCAAAAAAATCGAAATATTGAGAAAATCTCCTTTAAAGTTGTCCAAATGAAGTTCTTAGCAATGCATATTACTAATCAAAAATTAAGTTTTAATATATTTACCGTAAGAAATTTGCAAAATATCTTCATTGGACATGATCTGTACTTAATCTCCTAATGATTTTTGGCATAAAAGAAAAATTGATCATTTTGACCCATACAATGTATTTTTAGCTATTGCTAAAAATATACTTGTGCTACTTATGACTGCTTTTGTGATCCAGGGTCACATATTTGCTTTTTTATATCAATATGGTACGATTAATGGTAAGTTTTAAACAAGTTAGATAAAAAAGGTAATCTAAAAGTAATCTAAAAAGTAGATTACATTATCTAAAAATGTAATCTGTAATCAGTAATGGACTACAGTGTGTAAGTAATCTACCGAGCTCTGGTTGCTAATGTGTTCTGACTGGTGTTTCTATATGCAAACTAATGCTAACAATGAGCACTAGTGCTAGTAATGCTTGACTTAGCAGGAATGAGAGGAGGGTAAGTGAATCAGCTGATCTCTGGACTGTATTAACATTCTTTAGGGCGGCAGCAGTGGGAGGGTGAGGGGTGACCCGGGGAGGTCAGGGGTCACGGGTCATTATCCACACCTGGGGTTCTCAGCAGCTCCTCAAGAGGATTCATTCACTCAACAGAAGCAGTGTGAGTCAGCAGTCTCTCACACTCTCGCTCTCTCTGCTTCTCTGTCAATTTGTTCATACCCTTCAGAATGGCAGACAAGAGCATCCCAAAGGACAGGAAATGACCTGCTGCTTTTCCTGTCTCTCTCTTTCACTCCACATTTACATAATGTAAAACTTAAAAGGATTGCGCACCAAAAATACAAAACTGAAGACATTTATTCAACTTGATGTTGTTACAAACCTTCAACAGAACACAAATGGAGACGTTTTGCAGAATGTTGTCGGAATTCAATAATGTCAAAATCCTCATTAAAAACGTATTTTTTCCCCCACTTTTATGATACTTTTATGGTGTTTTTAATCCGTTTTGGAGCTTAAAGGGATAGTTCACCTCAAAATGAACATTTTGTCATCATTTACTCACCCTTATGTTGTTCCAAACCTGTATGAATTTCTTTCATAAAAGATAAAAGATATTTTGAGGTATGTTGGTAACAAGACAGTTGATGGTAGCCATAGGTCAGAGGTCCCCAACCACCGGGTCGCGACCCACTACCGGGCCGTGGAAGAATTACTACTGGGTCACGAGAAAGTTCTGGGGAAAATGTGTATAGATATGACGCTCTGTTATTTCTAGTGCATAACTGATTGTTCTAATTATTCTGTATTTTCGTTGTATGCAATTGATATGGAGTAGCAATTTGACGATTTCATATTAAATGAGTAAATAATAGATTGCTCTGATCTGTCATATCAGGGCTATTAGGGCTTAAACGGATCGCAGTTGATCCGTGATATACGGACCAGGTCCAGACCCCACCGTTCGGCATGTGATTCCCGATTAATTTCCCAATTTACACGTTCAAGCTATTTAAAACCACAAGAAGAAGAAACAAAACAAAACTCAATTCGTTACTTGCGCGCTGTACTCGTTCACACCTGAAGCGCGCACAAGCATAGAGACATGTTTCAGACAGTGCGGCATACCGATTTGATTCAGTCAGCAAGATTTTTTTCATACCGCGGTGGAAAAATTATTGGAGACCCCTGCCATAGGGAAAAATACTGTGGAAGTCAATGGCTACCACCAACTGTTTGGCAACCAGCAACATTTTTCAAAATATCTTCTCTTGTGTTGAACAGAAGATGGAAACAAATTCCAAAAATTTTTTTTTTCTAAAGTCATTTATTCACCTTCACCAAGATTTTTCAGTCAAGGACAAAATCCTCATTAACAAAAAAACAAAAAACAAAAAATGTTTTCCCACTTTTATGGTGTTTTTACATTCTGCTAAACGTCTCATTTTGTGATCTACAGAAGAAAAAAGCAACATGAAGTTTTCATTTTCAGGTCATCTACCACTTTAAGTCGATCTTAAGATATGTTTGTTTGATTAAACTCAGCCTGTTTTGTCACAAATTTACACAAATTTACCAAAGGAGACACTGAAACGCTGAGATCCAAGTGCTTGTGCTTTAATTCAGTAAATCAGACGTGATTCTAAGCGATCCGTACTTGTACAGTTTGCGTATTCAGCATGTTTTTAGCACAATCAAATCAGCTGCGTGACTAGCCGGAGTCATGTGCTCCCTTTATAGTATTTGTCATGGAAAATGCCTCAGGTTGCCTTTAATTGATGAAAAACACCATAAAAACACACCTGACATGCACAACAGTAATGCCACACAGCTGTCGAAAGCACAACAGCAGTCTAAAACACGCAACTGGAGCACAAAGCTCCGGCCCGACCTTTATACTCTTAAAAATAAAGGTTCTTTATTGGTTCCACAAAGAACCTTTTCTATCCATGGAACAAAAGGTTCCCCTAGTGAAAAATAAATATGCAAAAATATACCTGAAATCCATTTATTTCCTGCAAAAGTTTACTACAAGTACATTTTCATATTTATGTACTTTTAGTGCAATTGTACTTTTAGTGTACTAAACTGGTAAACTTAAAGTCTGCTAAATTGGAACAACTAATTTTGTACTTAATGCACTTTAATTGTGCAGAAGTAGCGCTAAAGTACAATTAAAGATATACTTTGTGTATTTCATTTTCCTAAAGTGGAACTATTGCAAATATACTTTAAGTACATTTTGCATTTAAAGTCCGATATTATTCAAAGATCATACAATCCTCATCAAAAGTGACATTAAAACACATTTTAGACTTAATATTAAGAAAACTGCATTGTGCACAAGTAATATGCCAAGTAAAGTTTAATTATCATTTTTATATCAGTAAGTGTTGAGTTATCTGTCAGTAAATATGTTAATAGATTTGAACTATACTTAGTATGAAATAAATGCATTTTTAATATATTAGCTGAATAATATCAGACTTTTAAAGTGTACCTGAAGTAAACTTGCAAAAGTTCCACTTTAGCACAATAAAATATATTAAATATATATTTAATTGTACTTCTGCACAATTAAAGTGCATTAAGTACAAAATTAGTTGTTCCAATTTAGCAGACTTTAAGTTTACCAGTTTAGTGTAAAAGTACAATTGCAGGACATTTTATTAAGTGCATAAGTATAAACATTTATTTGTAGTATACTTAGCATGAAATAAATGTATTTCAATATTTATTTTTCACTCGGGGGAGAAACTCTGCTTGAGATGGCCTGTAAACGCTGCGAGGAGGCTGCATTCAGCGCCCGGCCGCAGTTAATGCGCCATTACTAATGCAGCGGGTGAATTATTGCAGGGGCCGATGGGAAGAGAGGTCGAGGACAAAGAGAAGGAGTGAAGTGGGTCATGACGGAACATGACGGAGCCGCTGCAGGAATTCTCCCGCGCTGAAGTCACGGACCACCGCATGAATCCTAATCACGCGGGTCCGGTTAAGGCCGACTTTGCGCTTTAATCACGACTTTGGAGGAGGAGGAGATGCAAAAATAAAACAGGGGAAATACACAAACTAGGGTAATTGGAAGCATGAAAAATACACAACTTAAACCCAAACGTTTGTGGCTCCGTAAACACTCCCGACCGAAATGAGACAGCGGCAAACGCAAACCGGCCTCGGTCCCTGTCATTAAAACGACACGTTACCCCGCAGCCTCATTCATCTGTGCCCGCCCTCAATTATCCACATTACCACTGTTATTTCCAGCCGTCGCATTTTTCATGTCAGCACAAACACCCACCCCGTTCGCGACCCGTTCTGTAGAGGCTCGGGGGCCGCTGACGTCCGGGCCCCCGTCACCGGAGGAGCGGGCAGGATTATTCGATCATGCTGACAGCTCCATTGTTCCTCCGCAACGGGAAGAACAAAAGAGGATCGCTCTGGAGAGTTCAAGAGGCGCGTTTACCAGCTTCTCTGAGCTCTATCCCCCAGGGCTGCGGCGCGGCTGCGGAGTTTCCGTGAAGCCCCTCGCATCTATTAGTCTTTAGGTGATAACATTTGTTTTCACATCTGGGCGAACGGCGCAGAGGGGTGCCGCACTTTTTCAGTGTCGGGCTGCGTGCTGCTCCAGAGCGGACGACTTTCTCATGCACTTCTTAACCTGGCTGCTTCTCACTGGGTTCGAACAAAAAAGCGATGGAGCTTCTAAACACACATACACTCACAAAAAAAAAAAACATACTGGATTCCTCAAAGAATCTTCTAGTGAATAGTTCTTAAAAGAACACGCTTTTGAACATAATATAAGATATTTGAGGAATGTTGGTAGCCATTGACTTCCATAGTAGGGAAAAATATATTATGGAAGTCAATGGCTACCAGCAACTGTTGCGTTACCAACATTCTTCAAAGTATCTTCTTTTGTGTTCAACAGAAGATGGAAACTCTTTTGAAACAACGTGAGGGTGAGTAAATGACAACAGAATTTTTATTTTTGGGTGAACTATTGTTCTTTATTGGCATTGTGGTTCCATCAAGAACCTTTAACTTCCTTTGAACCTTTCCATTCCACAAAAGGTTCTTTACAGTGAAAAAGGTTATTAAAATATTCTTCACACCAAAAAAAGTGGTTCCTTAAAGAACTGTATAATAGAAGGTTCTTTGGGGAACCAAAAATGGTTCTTCTACACCCTTAAGAATGAAGGTTCTTTACTGGAATTTATGGTTCTATCAAGAACCTTTAGCATTCCACAAAAAAGAAAAAAAAAACAATCGTTCACCCAAAAATAAAAAATCTGTTGTCATTTACTCACCCTCATGTTGTTTCAAACCTCTACGAGTTTCCATCTTCTGTTAAACACAAAAGAAGATACTTTGAAGAATGTTGGTAACGCAACAGTTGCTGGTAGCCATTGACTTCCATGGTATTTTCTTCCCTGCTATTGAAGTCAAAGGTTACCTCCTCAAAATATCCTCTTTAATGTTCAACAAAAGCAAGAAATTCATCTTCAGACTAAGAAAAAAATGGTTCTATTAAGAAATATTCACTAGAAGGTTCTTTGAGGAACCCAATATGTTTTTTTTTTTTGTTTTTTTTTTGTGAGTGTGTTCCCATATAATAAAACTTTACTTGGCGTACTACTTGTGCACTATGCACTTTTCTTAACATTGAGTCTAAAATGTGTTTTAATGTCACTTTTGATGAGGATTGTATGATCTTTGAATAATATCAGACTTTAAATGCAAAATATTTAAAGTGTACATGAAATATACTTATGGCTTCATCAAGAACCTTTAGCATCCATGAAAACTTTCCATTCCACAAAATGTTCTTTATAGAGAAAAAAACCCTCCATTTTCTCCCAAAGAACCTTCCAGTACACTGTTCTTAAAAGAACCACTTTTTCATAGTGTGAAGAAGAATTTCTCTCTGCTGTTGAACATAAAGAAGATATTTTGAGAAAGGTTGGTAACCAGACAGTTGATGGTAGTCATTGACTTCCATAGTATGGAAAAAAAAAAAAAAAATACTATGGAAGTCAATAGCTACCAGCAACTGTTGTGTTCCCAACATTCTTCAAAATATCTTCTTTTGTGTTCAACAAAAGATGGAAACTCATAGAGGTTTGGAACAACATTAACTATCGCTTTTTCTCTATAAGGAACCTTTTGTATAATAGAAAGGTTTCATGGATGCTAAAAGGTTGTTGATGGAACCATCAATGCAAATAAAGAGTATTTTAAGAGTGTAGAAGAACCACTTTTGGTTCCTCAAAGAACCTTCCAGTAAACAGTTCGATTTAAAACCACTTTTCTTAATCTGAAGAACATATTAATAACAGTTTTCCACTGTAAAGAACCTTTTGTGGAACGGAAAGGTTCAATGTAAGTTAAAGGTTCTTGATGCAATCATAAATTCCAATAAAGAACCATCAATGCCAATAAAGAGCCTGTATTTTTAAGAGTGTAGAAGAACCGGTTTCTCAAAGAACCTTACAAGTAAACAAAAGAACCACTTTTTCTTAGTATGAAGAACATTTTAATAATCCTTCTTCCACTTTTGTGGAATGGAAGGTTTCATGGATATTAAAGGTTCTTGACGGAACCATCAATGCCAATGAAGAACCTTTATTTTTAAAGTCTGCATGAAATCCTAATTTACAATATTTATTTTGTTAGCGCACATTGCTAGTTTTAAGGTGAACAATTAATCCAAGCAAGTTAATCCACTGAAAAAATAAAAAATAAATAGTTTGTCTTGGTATTCTTTAATCAAATTCTGATCATTTGCGAATGAGAGATGAGAGGAGGAGTGCAAAAATAAACCCCCGCTCTCTATTCAATATTCCGTTTCAGTTGGAAATACTGAAATAAAGTGGGCAGCAACTTCCGGTTCATGCAGAGTTTAAGAGTGTAGAAGAACCATTTTTGGTTCCCCAAAGAACCTTCCAGTTAACAGTTCTTAAAAGAACATTGTAATAATCCAAAGAACCATTTTCCACTTCTGTGGAATGGAAAGGTTCCATGGATGTTAAAGGTTCTTCAGAGTTCTTCAAAAGTATATGAACCACTGGAGGCTCTCGACCAGATAAACATGGTCCCCCTTAACTCTAAACGGCTCTTTCTGATGTCATTCGGCTTTGAATATTCGGGCCAAACAAACACAACCCCTCTCGTCTTTGTTGTACCCTAATCCAAGGATCTAAAGGGGTAAATGGTTTCATTTTACAGGAAGTACTCAGCAACAATAATGGCCCTTTGAGTGGCCGGGGTCTTTGCAGCGCAATTAAAAAGCTTTGGGCATTACTCACAGAATCAGGAGGGGAAATTAGACAGGAAATTCCTGTAGAATAAGCTGGCCTCGGGCCTAACCAAACATCGCCATGCCAACCACTACACACCAGCAGACCCAGTGCATTCTGGGATGTGATCTGCTAACACTGGGTATGGGTCAGGTGTGTGAACATTGAGTATTTCTGTATTCTGAATGAAATTTTGGTGATTTGTAAAATTTTTTATAATTGTTTGTAGGATGATATTTGTAGTATTTATAGGGGATATTTTGTAGAAAATTTGGATTGTAGTTTCTATGTGGGGAATTATATATTTATCTGTTAAATTTTTTTTGGGGGTTACTGTACATGGTATTATACTGATGTTTTTGTCACATAATTTGTTTTATATTTTCCTGCCCAGGGACAGCAGATGAAATTGAGCTTTGTAGCTAATTCTGGGGCAGTTTATTGTCCTGTCAAATAATGAATTAAAAAAAAATAAAAAAACAAGTCTGTGCAATCTATCTATCTGTTGTTCCATCCATCCTTTCCATTACTCCATTTATTTATCCATCATTCTATCTATCTATCCATCCATCCATCCATCCATCCATCCATCCATCCATCCATCTGTCATTCTATTAATCTGTTGTTCTATCCATCTATTGTTCTATTCATCTATCCATCCATCCATCTATACATCCATCCTTCCATCCTTTCCATTACTACATCCTTCCATCCATCCTTTGTTCTATCAATCTGTTGTTCTATACATCCACCTATCCATTGTTCTATCCATCCATCCATCCATCCATCGTTCCATCAATCCATCTGTCCATCATTCTACCCATCCATTGTTCTATCCATCTATCTATCTATCCATCCATCATTCTAACCATTCATCTATCCTTTCCATTACTCCATCCATCAATCCTTCATCAATCTGTCGTTCTACCCATCCATTGTTCTATCCATCCATCCATCCATCCATCCATCCATCCATCCATCCATCCATCCGTTGTTTCATCTATTGTGGCATCCATCCATCCATCCATCCATCTATCTATCTATCTATCTATCTATCTATCTATCTATCTATCTATCTATCTATCTATCTATCTATCTATCTATCTATCTATCTATCTATCTATCTATCTATCTATCTATCTATCCATTGTTCCATTCTATCAATCTGTTGTTCCATCCATCCATTGTTCTATTTGTCATTCTATCCATCCATCCATCCATCATTCTATCAATCTGTTGCTCTATCATCCATCCATACATCCATCCATCCATCTTCTTTGAGTATCAATTAATTTTGATTCCACTTCCTTACAACTGCAATTCTACATCCTGTTTGCTACCTCAGTTCAAATTCAGGAATTGAACTGGAATTCAAAAGTCACTCTCAGTTTGATTCTGAATGGCAATTAGGAATGTTTGGTTGTGTGCAATTAGTTGCATATGAAAATAAAACATAACAAGAGAGTTAACCCTTCTTAAGTAGCTTAAACCGGCCTAAGGTGGCTTACTGGTACAATCTGGTTCCACTGGTTAGGCTGGTCTGGTTTGATGGTTTAAGAGGGGTTTTGTGCACACGGCCAACTAAACCATCGGCAAAACAGCTTAGTCTGGTTTAAGCTGTTTTTTTTTCAACAGGAAACTTTAGGCCGAGGAAATGCATCACTTCAAAATATTACTTAAGTTTCTAGTAAGCAACAGCGTGCTGGAGGTAAACCAGAAGGACAAACAGAGTGTGAGATGCGTGTTGTTAGCATGCTGTTTGTGTAATCTAGGTACTTAAGACCACAAGAGTCTGTAAGACTGATTACAGCCCGTCGTGATCGGCCCGCCACCTCAAGCCCCTGATTTATCACCTCTGCTCGTAATAGTGCTGCTTAACACACAGGTTTGTCCAGATTAAGTAATTACCCTAAAGCCGAAGTTTATTATCTTTAAGACTGGTGCTATGATAAAAAGAGCCCTGTCGGAGAGACGGAGCGAGCAGAAGCGCTGATGGTGAATGAATAAGGGCGATAATTAAAATGCGATGCATTAAAGTGGCGTTTCTGCGGGCGCCGTCAGCATGCGTGGTTTCTTACATTCATATTAGCCCGGCGAAACCCCTCCAAGGGGGCGAGGGGGATAACAGCTGGCCCAGAGCTGCAGCTGAAGGCACGAATTACTCCTCGAGCACATGTGTAAATTAAACAAGGACGCGGCTCATTTAGAAGAAGAGCACAATCGCACCTGAAACCATCCATTGTGTTTTGCGGGGTCACGGGTAACTAGACTCTCAACCAGTGCTTTACTTCACTTAAAGTCAACACGAAAATGCATTCGAACAGCTTTTACTTGCATCATATAATAAGAAGTTTTATCATGTCGACTTTAAAGCAGGTTTGGTGTCATAAAACACCAACATTATTGCTGGTCCAAACTGATCTAATGATCAGTCAGCATCAAAAACAGTTTGAAGATGAATTGTCCTTTTAATATTTCTTAGATCCGTTAATAATTCATATGGCTTTAAATAAATAATAATAAAAATAAAAATTATGAATGAATGGGTTTCCTTGATATTATGGTTTAGGGCTGCACAATTCGGAAAAAAAAATAAATAAATAAAATATAAAAATAAATAAATAAAATATAAAAATAAATAAATATATATATTATATATATTTAAATATGACTTTAAAATAATAATAACATTATTATTATTATTATTAAATAAATTAAACAATGAAAACATATTACTATTGTTGTCAGGATTGGACCTGTTTTGTCATGTGTTTCAGTTCCTGTTTTGCCTTATTTGGTCTTGTTCCTGTCCTTGTTTAGTTTGATTATTACTTGATTCCCCGCACCTGTCTGTCCCTCGTTATCCTGTCTTTATAAGCCCCAGTCTGTTCAGTTTGTGTTTGTTGGGTCTAGTAGTTATGTTTCCTGCTGGTTTCTTGTGGATGTACCCTGTGTTCGACGGATTAAAGACTATTGATTATACTCCACGTGTTCCTCCCAGCACAGATTGTGACAATTGGGTATATGTCGAACGTCACCTAACCAAACCCGGAAAACAGGTCTCATCGCTTCCGCTTGTCGGAGAACGTATTAATAGCAGTATTAAAAAATGGCGATTATCAATGGACTTTTAAGGTAATCCGTTAAATCAGCTAGCTGTTTTTATTGTTGATGTTTTATTTGACTTTTATATATAAATGTTAACTTTTTATTTTTTTTTATATCAATCCACATATGTGATGGACATTGGTTATGATTATCTTTAGTGTCTACTTTGAAGGCATCTTGAGTAAAAAAGCTTCATATTTAACGGGCGCTTGCAAAACGCGTGAACCGGAAGCAACGAGACCTGGTTAGCAGAATACGGAAGTCTGTTGCGCATAACCTGTATTGTAATATTTTGTAATATATATAAATACTAATACAAATTATAATATTAAAACTTTAAGATTACAATCATTTTAAGCTAAAACTATAATGCCCCTCACCTCCCAAAAAAACTAAATTGCAAAAACAAATTAATTTAGTAAGTTGCCGTGGCAACATTTCTCATTTAAATTTAGTTTAACTTGATGTACTAAAATAAGTAAAACTGAAAAAAAAAAATTATGTAAAACTATACAGACATTTTAAAAAAGCTTATAAAAATGACAAACTCAAAATCAATAAAATAAAATGAAAACAAAATATAAAAAAAGAAATTCAAAACATTAATAAACTATATAATAGCATTTCAATTATTCTAAATGGTGTTGCATTCAAAAGCAATTTGTCATTTGCTAATTGGCTTTCTTTCATAAACCACTTTAAAGCCAACATGAAATGGCATTCACAACACCTTTTATTTTCATATAAAAAAGTGAAATGTTATTTGATGTGGAGTTTAGCGCAGGATGTTTGGCGTGCTGTAACAGCGAGGTCATCAGCATCCGTGTCCTTGTGTCTCTGATCGATGGATTTAGGAGCACAGAATAGCCTCTGTCACGTCCTGCTTCACGCGCTCTGACTCTTGAGGATCACAACTAAAATAGAGCACCTCTGAGGCCGGGACCATCAGCACTCAGAAGCGCCAGAGCGGACAGGACAGTGCGGGACGCTGCCCAGACGCCGGCCGTTATCTGCCATCACAGGAGGAGCGGACTGAAAATACATCTTAAGATGCTGCCTGTTTTTTGGAACAATCTAGATTGACCAACTTCAACTGGTTTGAGTAGCTAATAGCTGGTTTGTTGCTGGTTCAAGATGATCTAATGATCAGCTAGCATGCTACGAAACAGATGGATTCTCCAGTAACAACTTCGGTTAGTAATTCATACAGCTTTAAAAAAATATACAAAAACCCTCCAATGTTTAAGTTAACCTCATTATCAAAGAATGGGTTTCCTTGAAAATATGGTTTTAGGGCTGCACAATTTGGAAAAAAAACAAACAAACTTGAATTGCATTTTTTAATGAAAATTGTAAATAAATTAGCTGTGATTGATTGTACAGTTGAAAATTTTGGCCAAATATTTTGTAATTATATATCAACATGATTTAAAAACAATATTTTATTAATATTATTAACATTTTTATTATTAACAAAATATATAAAAATAAATGTTACTGTGTTGATATAGTTATATATTAGATATTTATTAACAAAGGATTACTGTAATATTTCCTAAAATAATAATGATGATGATGATGATAATAATAATATCATTTTTAAATGCTTATTATAACAAAATAAAATATGAACAATAAATATTACTATTTATTAATTATTGTATACTTATAAATATATTTATATAAATATGATATATTTATTAACAAATGTTGCTGCAATGTTTTCATATAATAATAATAATAATAATAAATTCATATATTTTATTATTAAAATGCAAATATAAAAATATTAATTATAATATATTTATTATAAATATTTTTAAAATTATTGTACATTTATTCAATATTACTGTAATATATTTAATTGTGATATATAATTTTGCAGTGCGACTTTTAAATTACACTACTAATATTTTTTTGGTTGTTTGAAACATGCAGTGCACATATTTATTCAAATCGCAGCTGTATCGCGATTTCAGCTTTATTTGAATGAACTGTGCAGCCCTAATATGCTTAATATCAACATTCAAATAAGCATTATAAAAATGAACACTATTATTAGCACTAATATTGTGCATTAGTTGGCTATTTCTTGCATAAAAACACTAAATAAATGAAAAGCTCTGAATTTTAATTTCCAGATCACATCTATCCAGTGGTAAGACACAATGCCACAAGTTTAGTAGTAATTTTTCTGTTCACACTAAAAGTGAAAATGGAGCACAACACAATCACAGCCAATCAAAGCCAAATGATGTTTAACGCAACTGTGATGAGCGGAATTTTGGTCCAATCAGAGATGACTGTGGGTGGAGCTACCCAGTAATGTAACAGAAATACAAACAAAAGCTACAAAACTTTATAGATGCTAATAATACAGGGACAAACTCCTTTGTCCTCAATCCGAGTGTTTATATTACGAAAAACCGTGACATCCTTTAACCGCAAGCAGACAAATAAGCTTTTTCTACAAGATGCATTCAATTCAAAACATCTGTCCTGCAGCATGTGGACAAATTCGAATGCATTTCAGGGGTTTATTTGATACAGCACATCTTCTCCATTCGTTCTCATGTCGCCCCACAATCTTACAGCAGAAGGTTTTCTCTGGCATGTGAGGAGCAGAATGAGAAACATCTGTCCCGCTCACATCGGCCTCTTAGCAGGGGATCGTGGGTAATCAGCACACTTTGCAGGAGGGCCCCACGTTTACTGTGCGCTTCGGAAAAAGAGTTTTTCAAAAGACTGTCCTGTTCCTCAGAAAGATTTTCTATCTGTCTTTTGTGCTTGCATTATGAAGCTGAGGGCTGTAAATCAATGTTTGCATGATGCTCAGAGGTTCAATGCTTGAGATTTGTTGTCAAATTCAGCTTCATAAACTCATTAACACGTGTTGCTTGCGCTCTAATCCGTCTCAGGAAAGTGTAAAGTGGTTGTTTTGAACTGCTCATAAAGATCTCAAACATCTGCTAACGTGCTTTAGATGCTCCAGTAAACGGCCTTTTGACCCTTCAGATTTTCTGCTCAAGCTCAATGTCTTTGTGAGGTTGTTCACGCAGCACAAATGAGCAGATTTCTGAATTGAGCGCACATGAACGGCAGTTTCCAAATGCACACAAAGGTGTAAATAATTTAGCCTGTTGATGAGAAACATCAACCTGTTGATTGTGATAAAGTTTGCCAGAAAACACAAGCCATGCTGAAAAAACACACAAATAAAGCAATTTACTCACAAAATGTGCTTCCTGGTCAACTTACATTGTTTTGAATGGTGCTACATGAATAAAACTGACAACTGACAATCCTTTTCTATTTGTAAGGCCCAAAATATGGCCAAATATTTTGTGATTATATATCAATATTGATATGATTTTTTTTTTTCAATTATGATTCTTATTTTTACTAATTAAAAATAAACAAAATAAAAATAATTTTGCAATAATTCCTAATATAATATATATTAGTTTTTGTTAAATAATAACATTTAATGATATATATATATATATATATATAAAACAAAATTTTGATTCATATTTGTACTAAATAAAAATAAACAAAATAAAAATATAACTGCTGTAATATTTCATAATATAACACAACATAATATAATACAATTTTACTTTTACAGTACAACTTTAAAATTAAATTATCATATTTGCTAAATGGCAAAAATGAAATAAAACAATAAAATAAATTAAATTAAAATATAAAATAAAATAAAATAATAAAATCGTGTTGTTTTCTAAATAGCTAAATGAGCTTCCTGATCAACTTGCATTGTTTTTAATAATGATATGTGTGTGATTCTATTATCAATATGACTTTAAAATAATAATAATCTGATTATGGTTTATGATAACTATTATTAAATAAAAATAAACAAAATAAAAGCTATTGTAATATTTCATAATATAATATAATATATATAATTTATTTTAAAGTACTTTACAATACTATTTTACAAAATATGAATGGCTATCTGGGAAACACACAGTGCATATATTTATTTAATTAAATCACAGCCATGTCACAATTTTACATTTATTTGAATTATTCCTGCAGCCCTAATATGCTTAATGTTCAAATACGCATTATCAATATAAACACAAATATTATCTTTTGCTAAATGGCAAAATGTGCTTCCTGGTCAACTTATGTTGTTTTTAATGGTGCTATATAAATATAACAACTGACAATCCCTATCTCTTAATTCTGTTACATTTGTGCCAAAAAAGTGAAAAAGAGAGCAAGAAATGTGATATTTTCAGAGCAAAATCAATTAAACGCACACTGAACTGCGGTGCAAACGTCACCTCTGGTTTGATCTTCAGGTGTGCAGATCAAAATGTTTTAGAAGATAATTAGATTAAAATGTCTCCCCAGAGAACCAAAGACAGAAAAATAAAAGGTATTAAGATCTCGGATGACTTTGTCGCTGTCTGTCTGGAGCATCGTGAGCGATACAGACGAGCCGTTAATTGAAGCTGTTTAATTGAGTAATTAACTCTGCTGACGGTTCGCATTGCTTAAGGCAGAACGTGTCGATTAATGAGAGACGAGACTGTTGACCCTGTTTCGTCGTGGCCTGGTTTGGGACATGCTGTAATTAGCTTTTACGCTCTCGTGTGTCGAGCTGAAGTGCGCAGCACTGAGGGTGTTAAAACTAAACTAACTAGTCTTTAGCAGCATAACTACTGGTTTATGGCACTGTTTAAGAGATTTTTGTTGGAGCTTTTTTGTGCTTCACGTGTCTTTTTGCTGTCAAATCTTGACTGATTTTGATCAAGTAAAGGTCAGAATAACTGCAGTCATGTTTCCAGATGAACACTTACTGGACCGAAGCAGCTCAGCTTTACTTGATTCTCCATCAATCATTTTTTAGTAAAATCAGTGCGTCTCAAATCTGATCATCAGGATCTTTCCAGAAGCTTTACTTTCACTGTTCCTCAGCGGAGGAATGATCTTCATCTCACATCTTCTGAGGAGCGCTTATTTCTTCATCTCTCAATCAGCATTGGATTGCATTGTATGTTTGGATCAATAAAATCTCATCTGACATATTATTGTAGATATAGAGTGACAACTGATATTTACATCATTTTATGTAAATAGTCTGCAATCTTCTGTCTCTTTATCATTTCAGGTTTGATGAAGTCAATATTATTTTATTTTACATTTCATTTGATCTGTATGATATGTTTTTACTTTATTTTGTTTTCTACTTAATTTTAATTTATTTTATATTTTAACTTATGTATTAAATATAAATTAAATGTATAAATAAATTAAATTCAATACATTTGTTTTATTTTATATTGCATTTATTTATTGTGCATTTTATTTACTTTTTATGCATTTATTTTATATTTTATTTATTGTTAGTTTATTTGTTTTTATTTACTTTTTATTTATTTATCATTTTATTTGAATAATGTAATTCATTTGCATAACGTGACTGCATTCAGGAAACAAAATGACCCTTTTATTAGCTTTCAAAATCATATATAAAGTATTTTTTTTCCCTTAGATATATACTGTTATAAAGATCTCATTGATTTACATCACAAGCATCAGAATTTCATCACTTTTTGTCCATATAAATATCAGCATCTGCACCAAATTGCATATTTTTGCTCAGTTTGGGCCTCTGAATAAAACTGAGCTGGTTTTCCCTCCATATTCTCGCTATATCAGACTATTTGAGCCATAAAAGCTTGATGGATCAAATATGATACTCAACAATAAACACATATGCAAACTTTTTTCGTCTATAGGTTCAATAAACTCTTCTGTTTATTAAAAAAACAAACAAAAAAAACAGACTATTATTTCATATCTCAGGCTTTGCGGGGTTAAAAGCGAATTAAACATGCAATAAAACTCAGCTGTAATCTGTGAGTGACTTTAATGTGAAGCCGAGAGAGTAAGAAACAACTGCGCTTCATAAAACCAACAGATTAAAAATAATCAAAGACAAAAGCGTGTTTTCCTGGTTTCATGTAATTCTAGCTGCTCACTGGGACTGTACTGATGAAGGGTCCTGTGATTACAGGGGTTTGGGGGCGTTACAGAGCGCCTGATTATGAAAAGAGAGCACAACAACAGGATCCATGAGGTGACCCCCCACATCTCATCCCGACAGGAGCGGCTCGGGACGGGGCGGCATATGGCGCGAGTGGGGCCTCATTGGATTTTCCTCTGGTTTCCCTCTACGGCAGGCGGAGGGTTTGTAATGGATCCACACTAATAACAGAGCATGAGACTGTCAGGGGTGACGCGACCGCATTCATTACAAACACTGTAATCACATTCGGTGAGACGGAGGGGCATCTCATTTCTCACAGCCCAGACTACATATGTGTGGACGGCTTTTAGAAGATTTCTAGGGAGATTGTTTGGTCGTGCTATATTTGAATTATTATTGATTCAGTAATCATTCATTATTCATGACTCTTTGAATCATACCAAGTTGAAGTAAAAAAAAAAAAGATTTAAAAAGTCTTCAAATGTACTCTTTTCTTGTAGA
The DNA here is from genome assembly GCF_012432095.1 of Onychostoma macrolepis. Classification (NCBI taxonomy): domain Eukaryota; kingdom Metazoa; phylum Chordata; class Actinopteri; order Cypriniformes; family Cyprinidae; genus Onychostoma; species Onychostoma macrolepis. Next base: position 27,415,568 of record NC_081165.1, on the reverse strand, counting down.
CTAAACGATATAATGAGAGAACATCAAAACGGATAGGTATAGAACGAATGCCAAAACATAGACAGAACAGACAGATATACAGAACAGCCGAATGGACAGACGGACAGGAAGACAGAACAGAAAGACAGAACGAAAGAATCAATAGATAGATAGACAGAACGGACAGATAGAATGACAGAATGGACAGAGAACGACAGAATGGACAGATAGACAGAACAACTGAATAGACAGATAGACAGAATGACAGAATGAACAGATAGATAGAATGGACAGATAGACAGAATGGACAGATAGACAGAACGACAGAATGGACAGATAGATAGAATGGACAGAATGACAGAATGGACAGATAGACAGAATGATAGAATGGAGAGATAGACAGAATGGACAGAATGACAGAATGGACAGATAGACAGAATGGACAGATAGACATAATGACAGAATGACAGAATGGACAGATAGATAGAATGGACAGATAGACAGAACGACAGAATGGACAGATAGACAGACAGATAGAATGGACAGATAGACAGAACAACAGAATGGACAGATAGACAGAATTGACAGATAGATAGAATGGACAGATAGACAGAATGACATAATGGACTGATAGACAGAATGGACAGATAGACAGAACGACAGATAGATAGATAGAATGAACAGATAGACAGAACGACATAATGGACTGATAGATAGAATGGACAGATAGACAGAATTGACAGATAGATAGAATGGACAGATAGACAGAACGACATAATGGACTGATAGACAGAATGAACAGATAGACAGAATGACATAATGGACAGATAGACAGAACAACAGAATGGACAGATAGACAGAATGGACAGATAGATAGATAGAATGGACAAATAGACAGATAGACAGAACGACAGAATGGACAGATAGACAGAATGGACAGAACGACAGAATGGACAGATAGATAGATAGAATGGACAGATAGACAGAATGGACAGAACGACAGAATGGACAGACAGATAGATAGATAGAATGGACAGATAGACAGAACGACATAATGGACAGATAGACAGAATGACAGAATGGACAGATAGACAGAATGGACAGATAGACAGATAGACAGAAAAACGAATTCAGAAGAATGGACAGATGGACAGAATGGATAGACAGACAGAACGATAGCCAGAATGGCAAAAAGACAGACAGACAGACAGGGAGACAGACGGGTGTCACAGCTCCTCCTGGGCAGTGATTGCAGTCCGTCTTTCACTAGCCTCACCTCGCTAGCATCAAGATCAGCATCAAAACAACAGCAAACCACTGCGTGACATCATCCCATTGAGCCCTCATGGGCTCGTGCCACGGGACATCCTGGCACTTCACTGGAGAGCTGAGGGGCCACTCGAAGGAACCGGCCCGTCCGAGCACAAAGAGCTTCATTCAAGAGTGGATCTTTTGTCAGCCGAGAGGGTAAAGATTTACTGAAAGCAATCGGAGCCCCCCTTCAGCGCCGGCGTTTGTCCGAGCCGCTGACGTCCGAGAGGAGCTCGCTGAGTCTTTATGAGGCCCAGCGGAGCTCGAGATGCTTCCAACTCGTCTGCTTTGACCGCAGCTCTGGAACTGATGATTTGCATAACAGATCAACACCACACTGACCCCGAGTCATTCATATCGCTCCGCCGGTCTGATCTAAGCTTCGTTCGCTCTCGCACTCCACTCTATCTTTCATCACATCTGGTCCATAAACCCTTATAGCTTCTGTCTCGGATCTCTGTGGTAACACTAACCAAAGCGTTGGCTTAACTAATAGGCGCTCATTAGCGTTTCACTGTTTATGAGGGGAAAAAACCCATAATGAGTTTCATGTTGAATCAGAAACTGGTCTGGTTAATAGTTTCTCTGGGGTCAGTGAAGATGAGTGCGCAGGTCAGAATTTACCACAGCGTCTCAAATCTCTCATTAACAGGTTAGGTGTTAGTCAGAGATCACATGACAAGCTGTAAAGAAGAAAAAGTTCAATTAAAGACAATGAGCCACTAGATTTTTAAGTTTTCTGAAGAATATATTGATGCATATCAGTGCAAAACTAACCACCATGATTTTAGCATAGATGCACTGCAAAGAATTGAGAATAATTAGTATTTTGGGGGCAGCGGGGGAGGGGGGATCCCTCCAAAAAAGTACAGAAATAACCAAAACATTTTTGAGAAGTTGTTATACTTTTTGTAAGCAAAGTCAGCAAGTTTTAGTCCAATGCAATGACATTAAATATGACCTATTCCAGCACATACAGTGGGGCAAAAAAGTATTTAGTCAGCCACCAATTGTGCAAGTTCTCCCACTTAAAAAGATGGGAGAGGCCTGTAATTTTCATCATAGGTATACCTCATCTATGAGAGACAAAATGAGAAAAAAAAAATCCAGAAAATCACATTGTAGGATTTTTAAAGAATTTATTTGCAGATTATGGTGGAAAATAAGTATTTGGTCAATAACAAAATTTAATCTCAATACTTTGTTATATACCCTTTGTTGGCAATGACAGAGGTCAAACGTTTTCTGTAAGTCTTCACAAGGTTTTCACACACTGCTGCTGGTATTTTGGCCCATTCCTCCATGCAGATCTCCTCTAGAGCAGTAATGTTTTGGGGCTGTCGCTGGGCAACACGGACTTTCAACTTTTTGATGGGGTTGAGATCTGGAGACTGACTAGGCCACTCCAGGACCTTGAAATGCTTCTTACAAAGCCACTCCTTCGTTGCCCGGGCGGTGTGTTTGGGATCATTGTCATGCTGAAAGACCCAGCCACGTTTCATCTTCAATGCCCTTGCTGATGGAAGGAGGTTTTCACTCAAAATCTCACGATACATGGCCCCATTCATTCTTTCGTTTACGGATCAGTCGTCCTGGTCCCTTTGCAGAAAAACAGCCCCAAAGCATGATGTTTCCACCCCATGCTTCACAGTAGGTATGGTGTTCTTTGGATGCAACTCAGCATTCTTTGAGTTTTACCAAAAGTTATATTTTGGTTTCATCTGACCATATGACATTCTCCCAATCCTCTTCTGGATCATCCAAATGCTCTCTAGCAAACTTCAGACGGGCTGGACATGTACTGGCTTAAGCAGGGGACACGTCTGGCACTGCAGGATTTGAGGCCTTTGTTACTTTGGTCCCAGCTCTCTGCAGGTCATTCACTAGGTCCCCGTGTGGTTCTGGGATTTTTGCTCACAGTTCTTGTGATCATTTTGACCCCACGGGTGAGATCTTGCGTGGAGCCCCAGATCGAGGAGATTATCAGTGGTCTTGTATGTCTTCCATTTTCTAATAATTGCTCCCACAGTTGATTTCTTCACACCAAGCTGCTTACCTATTGCAGATTCAGTCTTCCCAGCCTGGTGCAGGTCTACAATTTTGTTTCTGGTGTCCTTTGACAGCTCTTTGGTCTTAGCCATGGTGGAGTTTGGAGTTGGACTGTTTGAGGTTGTGGACAGGTGTCTTTTATACTGATAACGAGTTAAAACAGATGCCATTAATACAGGTAACGAGTGGAGGACAGAGGAGCCTCTTAAAGAAGAAGTTACAGGTCTGTGAGAGCCAGAAATCTTGCTTGTTTGTAGGTGACCAAATACTTATTTTACCGAGGAATTTACCAATTAATTCTTTAAAATCCTACAATGTGATTTTCTGGATTTTTTTCTCATTTAGTCTCTCATAGTTGAGGTATACCTATGATGAAAATTACAGGCCTCTCTCATCTTTTTAAGTGGGAGAACTTGCACAATTAGTAGCTGACTAAATACTTTTTTGCCCCACTGTAAAACACAATGAACTCTGGTTGGTCACTTCATATGTCAATCCAACCGTTTTTGGTCAAAATAAATTGTGATGAGGATCAGATTAGCTTTTTTTCTTATAAAAACAGTGTTTTCCTGCATTGGCTGCTTCATTTTACCAGCACAGACTCCTTCATCTTTGATCTGTCCTTCATATCTGAGGATAAAAAGTCAACACAAAATTCAACACACAAACTGGTGTCACACACAAATCAAATCCAGTAGGACAGAATTGAAACGGGTCGGTCAGAGACAAAACCTTGAGCTCGTCGACATAACCGAGCTAATTAGAACGTTCAGAACAAATAACAAGCACTTTGTGGGTTTACCGGGAGCGTCTGGTTTATTTTTTATCCACATGTGCGCTGCGACTCCACATCTGGTTGACTTGTGGGTAACGTGTGGTTTCTGTAGATGCATTAATGTCACAGTATTTCAGACATTCACAGAATACCTCAACATCTCAACATTTCGCTTCTGAGCTGCTCTGCTTCCTTTCATATTTAAATCGTACAGCATTAACTGATGTTTAAACTAAAGTCAATGAAAAAAATTGCTTTCTTAAAGGTGCCATAGGTGATTGTCTTCAGAAACATTTTTTGTTATTCTGGTTGAAAGTCTCTTCACATCCTGATAGCAATCGTTAAGTTAAGTGGTCTAAATGTATTTATCTGTATATATTTATATATTCTGTGGAAGGCGTAGGACCAAGAAATGTTCGTCCAATCAAAACGCTCGGTCCGAGCGTTTTAATTGGCTTTCCTACCTGCCTGTCAACGTATGTATTTGCATTACTCTGCGCACCCGGTTTGCGCAGACAGGATCCGTCATCAGCGCGTTCACGCACGCTGTACAGACAGAGCCAGAATGGCAGACAAACATCAACAACGCAATCTTCCTTCCTGGTATTGTAGTACTTTTACTAACTGTGCTGTCAAATTTTCTCACCGGTGAATGACACATGGTGTAGCCCAGCGGTTCCCAATTCCAGTTCTCGCGCCCTCTGCTCTGCATATTTGCATGCATGTCTCGCTTAGTTAACACACCTGAACCAGGTAACCAGCTCGTTAGAAGAGAGCTCCGTGCATGAACTGTGTTCGGACTGACATGCTCCCTACACAGTGTTCATTGCTCTTAAAAACTTTTACATTTTAATTGTATGTGAATATATATATAGTTTTATAATCTAAGGAATTATATTTTTGGATATATATATATATATATATATATATATATATATATATATATATACAGTGGGGCAAAAAAGTATTTAGTCAGCCACCAATTGTGCAAGTTCTCCCACTTAAAAAGATGAGAGAGGCCTGTAATTTTCATCATAGGTATACCTCAACTATGAGAGACAAAATGAGAAAAAAAAATCCTGAAAATCACATTGTAGGATTTTTAAAGAATTAATTGGTAAATTCTTCGGTAAAATATGTATTTGGATTTCTGGCTCTCACAGACCTGTAACTTCTTCTTTAAGAGGCTCCTCTGTCCTCCACTCGTTACCTGTATTAATGGCATCTGTTTGAACTCGTTATCAGTATAAAAGACACCTGTCCACAACCTCAAACAGTCCAACTCCAAACTCCATCATGGCCGAGACCAAAGAGCTGTCAAACGACACCAGAAACAAAATTGTAGACCTGCACCAGGCTGGGAAGACTGAATCTGCAATAGGTAAGCAGCTTGGTGTGAAGAAATCAACTGTGGGAGCAATTATTAGAAAATGGAAGACATACAAGACCACTGATAATCTCCCTCGATCTGGGGCTCCACGCAAGATCTCACCCCGTGGGGTCAAAATGATCACAAGAACTGTGAGCAAAAATCCCAGAACCACACGGGGGACCTAGTGAATGACCTGCAGAGAGCTGGGACCAAAGTAACAAAGGCCTCAAATCCTGCAGTGCCAGACGTGTCCCCCTGCTTAAGCCAGTACATGTCCAGCCCGTCTGAAGTTTGCTAGAGAGCATTTGGATGATCCAGAGGAGGACTGGGAGAATGTCATATGGTCAGATGAAACCAAAATATAACTTTTTGGTAAAAACTCAAAGAATGCTGAGTTGCATCCAAAGAACACCATACCTACTGTGAAGCATGGTGGTGGAAACATCACGCTTTGGGGCTGTTTTTCTGCAAAAGGACCAGGACGACTGATCCGTGTAAACGAAAGAATGAATGGGGCCATGTATCGTGAGATTTTGAGTGAAAACCTCCTTCCATCAGCAAGGGCATTGAAGATGAAACGTGGCTGGGTCTTTCAGCATGACAATGATCCCAAACACACCGCCCGGGCAACGAAGGAGTGGCTTCGTAAGAAGCATTTCAAGGTCCTGGAGTGGCCTAGTCAGTCTCCAGATCTCAACCCCATCAAAAAGTTGAAAGTCCGTGTTGCCCAGCGACAGCCCCAAAACATTACTGCTCTAGAGGAGATCTGCATGGAGGAATGGGCCAAAATACCAGCAGCAGTGTGTGAAAACCTTGTGAAGACTTACAGAAAACGTTTGACCTCTGTCATTGCCAACAAAGGGTATATAACAAAGTATTGAGATGAAATTTTGTTATTGACCAAATACTTATTTTCCACCATAATCTGCAAATAAATTCTTTAAAAATCCTACAATGTGATTTTCTGGATTTTTTTTTTCTCATTTTGTGCTAAAACTTGCACAATTGATATATTTTGTTTATGGATATCTAACAAAATATAATATGTGACCCTGGACCACAAAACCAGTCATAAGGATAAATTTTTTAAAATTGATATTTATACATCATCTGGCTGAATAAATAATCTTTCCATTGATGTATGGTTTGTTAGGATAGGATAACATTTGGCTGAGATACAACTATTTGAAAATCAGGAATCTGAGGGTGCAAAAAAATCAAAATATTGAGAAAAATGCCTTTAAAGTCCTCAGCAATGCATATTACTAATCAAAAATTAAGTTTTGATATATTTACAGTAGGAAACTTACAAAATATCTCCATGAAACATGATCTTTACTTAATATCCTAATGATTTTTGGCATAAAAGAAAAATCAATAATTTTGACCCATACAATGTATTTTTGGCTATTGCTACAAATATACCCCAGCGACTTAAGACTGGTTTTGTGGTCCAGGTTCACATATATAAAAACTTTTACATTTTTAATTGTTAAATATTCTATAATAAAATATATAAATATGCATACATACATATATATATATATATATATATATATATATATATACTGTATATAGCTATATATGTATGTATCATATAACAGCAATATTATATAATAAAATAATTTTTTTATTTTTAAATTGTGTGTGAATATGTAGTTTTATAATTTTTAGAATAAAAAAGTAAAACTATATATAAAACATTTTTAAAATATTCATCAACTTGATTCATCAGTGGATGTTGCTCTAAAGAAAAAAAAGTTTATGCAATCATAATGTGCATCATTTCTGACGTGCAATGTGCTTTGTGAATATTTCATTCACTTTGGATTTGTGTCGCTTACTCACAGCACATGAAGGATCTATGAAAACAGTTCGTGTGCTGGAGCCACATTCAGCAGGCGTCTCTTTACGTAATATCTGAAGATGTCATTGTGTTAATTATCTTCAGTCGTTTCTACAGGCGTCAGCAGCTCAGAAACATGCCGTCCAGACATGCAGCGACCGCAAAACCCATCCAGGCCTCGTCTGCTGGCAGGAACGCAGCTTTACTCTCCAGGATTGCTGTGTTTCCTTAAGGACAGATTACAGCGCCGAATCCTGGCAGCGCTTCTGAAGCCGCCCGGGGGCCACACAGAAGAACGAGGGCCACGGGTGGGAATGTTAACCCGAGGAAACCCCGAACCGAGCCGCCACGAGACATCAATCAGACGCGACAGACTAATAACCCAAAGACAGCGGGCAGGTAAACCACAGCAGCACAGACACGAACAGCTCATGAGACTTCAACAAGATCTGCATTTAAGCATCAACCGTCTTTCAGATGTTTCTCCTAAAATCAGGAGAAATAAGACATGAATGAGTCGATAGTCATCGCACAGAAATAAATGAATGTGGAGAGCAGATCAAATCATTTGTAGAGAAATGATCGAGTTCATATTGAGATCTTTGATTGTAGACTCGGGATCTTGGGAAATCTGAGCACAGTTTGAGATGTTGTTGAGGTTTCTTCTGAAACTCTAGAGACGACAAATGTGAGATTTCGATGGCGTTCTACTTCAGTTCACAACAAAACACCACGCAAACAAATTTAACAGTGCAACTCTCTCTTAGAAATAGATGTGATTTTTGTTGCTGTTTTTATAGAACACAACATAATAATAAACAATATATACTTAATATAATTAAATTTTATGTACACTTTAACTTTTTAATTATAAAACTAGATTTTTTAAAATTTAATTAAATTTTTATATATTATATTAAATTATATATAACTATATTAAATATATAAACATAATATAAAAATATAATATAACATTATAATTATATAATATAGTATAATGTTATATTATATTATATTATATAATATAATATAACATTTTAAGTGCTTTAAGATTTTCAGTTAAAAATTATATATTCTAAAAATGTAAAAAGCATAGAAAATAAAATGTAAAACTTTCTATAAAACTGAATTAAAATATATACTATATAATATAATATAATATAATATAAAAATAAATAATAAAAATTAATAAGTTTTTATACTTAAGTTGTTTTTTTTTTACATATATTTTGTTATATTACAATATATTTTATTATATTGTATTCTATTAAATTATTTCACTTTTATATATACTATACTATACTATACTATACTATAATATAATATAATATAATATATCAAATTCAATTATAAAAACTTTTAAAAATGAATATCTACTTTTATAATAAAATATGTAAAATGTTATATACATATATTACATTTCTTTTAGTCTTTTATATAAAATTTAATATCATATTTTTAAATATGGTATAAGGAGCATATAAAAAGGTTTAAGGGTCAGTGTGACAGGATTTGTGTTTCCGGACGGGTCGATGCGTCTCATTGAGCTTCCGTCTGTCACCTCTTACACACACAAACACACGCTGCTTCTCTCTGTTCATCCACAGATGTTTATTATGGATGTTTGGTTCTGGAGCCGGACAGAAGTTTGGCTGAGATGAAACTCTTTTACAGGAAGAACATGACTCACTTTAACAGTCATGAAGCACAAGAAACGCAGTCTGAACCGAGCCGCCACGAGACATCAATCAGACGCGACAGACTAATAACCCAAAGACAGCGGGCAGGTAAACCACAGCAGCACAGACACGAACAGCTCATGAGACTTCAACAAGATCTGCATTTAAGCATCAACCGTCTTTCAGATGTTTCTCCTAAAATCAGGAGAAATAAGACATGAATGAGTCGATAGTCATCGCACAGAAATAAATGAATGTGGAGAGCAGATCAAATCATTTGTAGAGAAATGATCGAGTTCATATTGAGATCTTTGATTGTAGACTCGGGATCTTGGGAAATCTGAGCACAGTTTGAGATGTTGTTGAGGTTTCTTCTGAAACTCTAGAGACGACAAATGTGAGATTTCGATGGCGTTCTACTTCAGTTCACAACAAAACACCACGCAAACAAATTTAACAGTGCAACTCTCTTAGAAATAGATGTGATTTTTGTTGCTGTTTTATAGAACACAACATAATAATAAACAATATATACTTAATATAATTAAATTTTATGTACACTTTAACTTTTTAATTATAAAACTAGATTTTTTAAAATTTAATTAAATTTTTATATATTATATTAAATTATATATAACTATATTAAATATATAAACATAATATAAAAATATAATATAACATTATAATTATATAATATAGTATAATGTTATATTATATTATATTATATAAATATAATATAACATTTTAAGTGCTTTAAGATTTTCAGTTAAAAATTATATATTCTAAAAATGTAAAAAGCATAGAAAATAAAATGTAAAACTTTCTATAAAACTGAATTAAAATATATACTATATAATATAATATAATATAATATAAAAATAAATAATAAAAATTAATAAGTTTTTATACTTAAGTTGTTTTTTTTACATATATTTTGTTATATTACAATATATTTTATTATATTGTATTCTATTAAATTATTTCACTTTTATATATACTATACTATACTATACTATACTATAATATAATATAATATAATATATCAAATTCAATTATAAAAAACTTTTAAAAAATGAATATCTACTTTTATAATAAAATATGTAAAATGTTATATACATATATTACATTTCTTTTAGTCTTTTATATAAAATTTAATATCATATTTTTTAAATATGGTATAAGGAGCATATAAAAAAGGTTTAAGGGTCAGTGTGACAGGATTTGTGTTTCCGGACGGGTCGATGCGTCTCATTGAGCTTCCGTCTGTCACCTCTTACACACACAAACACACGCTGCTTCTCTCTGTTCATCCACAGATGTTTATTATGGATGTTTGGTTCTGGAGCCGGACAGAAGTTTGGCTGAGATGAAACTCTTTTACAGGAAGAACATGACTCACTTTAACAGTCATGAAGCACAAGAAACGCAGTCTGAACTCCAACAAATCTGGTGCACATTGAAGGCTCTTTCCTTTCCTCACAGGAGTCCTTACAAAAACGGACCATGACAACCAATAGTTTACACATACTTCGTTTTAATGTAAATGAAAACGAAGCTCTGCAGGACAGAAGTTGAGTGCATTTTTTTTTTTTATGGTTATTTTGATATCATTGCGATACTATTATAGTTTTTGAATTAGATTTTATTTTTATATTTTCTGATTTCATGTTAATTTTAGTTAAAGTTTTAGTAACTTTGCTTGTTTTTTTATTTGTATTATTTATTTTTCTTGCAGTTTTAAAATATGTCTGTAAAGTTTTTATTAATTTTTATTTCAATTTTAGTTTTAGTTATTTTATTACATCAGATTAAACTAAGTTAAAATGAGAAATGTTGCTTTGGAAAATAGATTAAATAAAATAAATTTAAGCTGTTTTATTTTGTTTTATCAACAAAAACAACAACAAAAACATTTTTAATGGTTTTAGTTAACTATAATAACCCTGATTTTGAATTAGTTGTTAGTTTAACAGTTTTCATTTTAATTTTAGTAAAGTTTTAGTAGTTTTTTTTTTATCAAGATGAACTAAAGGAAAATGAGAAATGTTGCTTTGGCAGCTAAATGAAATAATAATAATAATTAAAAAAAAAACATTTAATATCTTTTTTAATATTTTATTTTATTTAAAGTCTATTTATTTTATTTTATTTTATTTATGGTTCGAACTATAATAATTCTGGTCTACTCAGTACATTTTATCATGTTACTCTCCTACATCATGTGACACAGCAGACTGGAGTAATAATGTTGAAAATTCAGCATTGCATCACAGGAATAAATTATAGTTTAAAATATATTAAAATAAAAAACAGCTATTTTAAACTGTAATAATATTTCGAAATTTTTCTGTATTATTGATCAAATTAATGCAACCTTGTTGAGCATAAGAGACGTCTCTCAAAAACATCTGAAAAATCATGCAGACCCCAAACTTTTGAATGAGAGTGTAAATAGGAGATTAATGCAAAACATTTAAATTAAAAAAGAGGGGAAGAGAGAAATCACCTGGTGGTTTTTCTCTAGAAAATAAAAACAGGCGTTCGGGTTAAAAGTTGCATTATTTGGGGTTACACAGAAACAGCCTCTAAACAGCAACACAGCCAAATTCCCACAGAGCGGCTTCTGTTGGGAATACAGCAGATGAAGGATTGGAGCTTTGCACCTTTAGGGATGGAAGCCTGTGCTCCGTGAAAACCCCGTCAAATCCCAGAGGTCGCGCGGCGCATTTACAGTTGGGAACACAAAGCAGAGGCGGCGGGAGTTCGCTCAAATCCCCTCCAGCGCTCATATATCTCTCCAACACTTGTAAACGGGCAGGAATGGGGCGTGTTGTTTTCGGGCAACTCTCGTCTGGGCGAGATTTATGCCTCACGATCGCTCGCCTTTGATGCCCGAATCAAGCGTTCCAATGCAACAAATAATATCTGATGCACTTAATTGCAGTGTTTCATTGAGCACAGCTGGTTTTCGCTCACATGATTCTTTATTCTTGGCCGTATCGCGTTATTATAACGCGGCCAAACCCTGTGAGCTCATAATAACATCACGCCATCGCTAAACAACATGTGTTTGTGTGTGAAAACTCAATCCCTCTGGCTTTTTAATTATTTCAGTGGATAAAAATGTGGCACGGTCTCTCTTCAGAAACGCCTGATATATAATGCATAAAACCCTTGCGGTTTAAGTGCAGTGTTTGATATGAGGCTTGACTTTTTCCTCTTTTTCTTTCTTGTGATTTCTGGGCTGTTCGGAGTCTCTTTTAATGATTCAACCGCGGCGGGAGAAACAACCTCTTTCTTTTCTCACTAAAGAAAAAAAAAAAAAAAAAGAAGCCCTGAAGTTGATTTTTATCCGGCAATCAGCACGGCCCTCTATAAATAGACTGAGAAATGTGCGGCCGAGCGGCTTGGAGCGCGTATATCTAATCTTTCTCTCTTTCTGGGCCCCAAATGAAATCTCAGATTAAAGCGACGCGAATCGCACAAAGCCATCAAGCTAAATGTTTACAAAATGTATGTAACCTGCAGAGCCATTACTGCAGCGCAAAACTGCTTCCATGTGGGCAAAAATGGAAATAATTGGCGTCTTTGTTACAGCGGCGGCGCTCTCATTACATACACATGTGCTGTACATGAGACAGAGCTTTATTCTGGATTAACTCTGGTGTTCACCAATGTACACTTCCAAAACACATGCTAACACTGAGGTGCATATCACAAGTACCATGAAAATACTATGTTTTTATAAGTAAGAATGTAGAAAATGTGCACAGAAACATCAACAGGAGACAAAACATAATACAACTGTATTTAAAGAGAAGAGTTTGTCTCAAGATAGACAGATAGACGAATGAATGAAAGAAGAAAAATCAATAGATAGATAGATAGATAGATAGATAGATAGATAGAGACAGAACGAACAAACGATCGAAAGAGCAAATGAAAGAAAGAGCAAACGAAAGAAAGTGCAAACGAAAGAAAAAAAAAGATTGGAGAAACGACATAATGAACAAACAATAGAACAAACACGATAGAACGAACAAATTATAAAAAGAGCAAACAACAGAATAAGCAAATGATAGAATGAACAAATGACTGAACAGATGATAGAACGAACAAACAAAAGAAAGAGCAAACGATACAACGAGCAAATAATATATTGACAGACAGACAGCCAGATAGATAGATAGATAGATAGATAGATAGATAGATAGATAGATAGATAGATAGATAGATAGATAGATAGATAGATAGATAGATAGATAGATAGATAGATAGATAGATAGATAGATGTTTACCAAGCTGAAAGTACACTTCATTTCCCAGAATGCATCAGTTTTCTGAACATGATTCTGCATCTAAACTCCTAAGAACAAGTGATTATTCTCTAAAAGCTGTTTTGGACCTTCAGCTGCTCTGGGTTTCTGCGGTTTGTTTCTCTTTGACCTGCTGCACCACTGCATATAAACACAGTAAAACTGAGCACTGTTTTAAAGAGAGAGAGAGAGAGAGAGAGCCTCTGTAGGCCTGCAAAGCCGTCCTGTGAGAGACTCATTTAGAAGGAACGAGGGAAGGAAGAGAAGAAAGAAAACTCCTTCTCAGGAAGATTAGTGGACGTCCTTTTGCAGTCGGAGGTGTACGCAGAGCCGTTTCGGACACATTTTTCTCTGCCAGCAGCTGTGACCCCTGGGGCGAGGAGTTACCATGAGGCCGGCCGACCGCCTGCGTCAATTATTCACTGTCACCGCCGCCACTTCATCCCCTTGATAAAGAAAACTGTCCTTATCGGGAACCAGCCTCTCTTAAAAAAACTATTTACGCGCTCCGGCCCGCAACCATCCATCCCGTCCCTCGTTCTCTTACAGAACGCGCCGGGCTTGAATAATGCAGCATGCGACGTGGGATGCGTGAGGAGTAGATAAGGCATGTTTTTAAATGCTTATTAATCAAAAAGTGTCATTTTAACAAGACAAAACCTAATTTCCAGAGACGTCACGTATTGGCGTTTCACTTAAACACGCTCAAGCCGTCGTAAATCAATGGAGTTGGGTTTGCATGCCGCAAAATATGCGTTTAAGCATATGCATTTGCGCTTGACCCCGTATTGTCTGTGTGGCGGCTGTAAAGATGCTAAGCATCCTGCCCGCCGGTTCCCTCAGGACTGACCCGACTCAGCAGAAAACACGGTTGCAGCGGCGCTTAGCGCGGCCATCAATCACGCCGCAACACGACTAACTCACTTTCACCATGATGTATGTGGTGAGTCACCGATTCCAGTTAATCAAGTCATTACCCACAGGCCCGCGAGCAACCTCAGCTGCTCCGCTGCACAACCTCACGGTGCTGTAGAAATGCATTGATTTGTTTTTTTTTTTTTATCTATATATATATATATAGCATAATATTTTGCACCAAACTTTGCAATCTCACTTCTGCAGAAAGAATAATTGCACTATTGAATACATGAATAATACTGGATAAATCTGCAATTCAGATAAATACAAAACACTACAAAAGCTGCTCCTTATTGCCATTTATCAAGATGCATGCGTGCATGCTGCATTTGAATGCATTAACAAAAGGCAACATTTACAGGGAATCAGGGCCTGAAGCTAAACTGCCAATGGTGACTTGAGAAAATGTAAATAATTTGAGAAAATGTGGCCATAACATTTTCCCCAGCCATAAAACTGTACATTTTTTAATTAAACAAACAAACAAACAAACAAACAGACAGACAGACAGACAGAACAAATTGTGGAAACACATGTAACTAATTAATTATTAATTAAATAATAACAGTAATAATAAATAATACATTATTTACTATTATTTAATCAAATTAAACAAACAAACTAGAAATACCACTATAATATTACTGAAATACAAAATATTATTATTATTAACAACAACAAATAATAATAATAATAATAACAATAATAATAATACTTAATATATATTAATACTAATGCTAATATTATTTTTAGTAGTAGCATTTTTATAAATACTGTACATGCATTATTTAATAAAATAAATGTAAAACACCTAATTGCAATTTTTCTAATTAATTAATTATGAATCAAATTATTTAAAAACATCCATTAAGAAATATCACTATAATACTATTGAATAGTGAAGTATATAAAATAATACTAACAATTTATAATATATATATATATATATATATATATATATATATATATATATTATATATAATTTATATAAATATTATATTATATATAATTTATACTAAATATTTATATAGTAATTATTATTATTATTATTATTATTTATATAACAACAGTACAATTACTTTATTTAACGTTTAAACAATAGAGCTTTTAATTTGGCAGAAAACGTCAAGGAAACTTCTCTTTTGAAATGCTTCTCTTTTGTTGACAACAGATTTATAAACTCATTCTCATTAAAAACTTGGGAAAATGTCTGGAGCATATTGCATTCAAATGCACATTATAAGCAACTGAAACTCTTCATATACTCATATAATTGCAACGCTAAACCATAACGCATTCTCAGCCATTGCTCGAATTAATACAAAAAAATTACCAACCAACTGACCAATTTTTACTCACATTTGGCGCTTGGTAAGTGTTAATTTTAGGCCCTGCAGGGAATGCATGAACTGATATATCATGAAAGCAACGTGATAAAAGCATCTGCCAAATGCATCCATGTAAACACAACATGCAAAGTGCATTCGGACGCCACTGTCTGCCAAGGTCGCCGTGCACGAGTTTGCATCCCGACCACATTTATAACCCATCGAGAACCCTCACGGCGTCCAGTAAAACGTACCGCAGAGACACCTGCTCGCATTTTAATTGAATACATGCATTGTTTTCCCTTTTAAATCAGGTGACTCGCACTCGGGTTCATAATTCGCGCTCGCATTTCCATAGAGGTCTGTGAGAGCGGGCCCCAGGCCCCTAACATAAAACAAATGACCAGCTCTCGTGATAAATGGTTCTATTAGCAATCCAGATTGTTAAACTCAGATATAACGGAGCCGAGGGGAGCGGCGGCCCATTTATTTTCCCCTCCTCACACAAATAGCTTGCTTTTTTATGTGTAAATAACATATTAAAAGTCTGCATTAGCCGTGTTGTCTGATAGAGAGGAAAGCGTCGGGGATAAATAACGGCGGACAGGGGCGTAAAACACAGTGCTTTAATAGCGGCGTCTTCGCGGTGGGCTTGACTGAGGTGACAGCGGCTCCGCAGACTGTTGTAAACTCCACATTGACCGTAAAGCCGCCGAACGCACCCGTATATTAAAAGTGCCGACTCTGGGCTCCAGGGAATGTGATCCCGGGTTCAAGGACCTCATCTCTCGGGCCCCGCGCTGCATATTCACTTATCAGAGTCTGCGGGCCGGGATAATAAAGCGGATTTAAGCGATAAGTAATTGCTCTGTCGCCGAGCGCTAGCAAACAGCTGAGGCTCGTTCCGCCGGTAAACTGGCGCGCATTTATTTGGAGATCGGATAGGATTTCATGAGAAAATCGCCAAACTTTCCGGTGAGGTTGGCTGAGGAAGTCATTGCTGGTTAAGCTAGTTAAACTAGGGATAGCTAACCCGAAAATTAACATTTCACCATAATTTACTCACCTAAAGTCGTTACAAACATTTACTGTATGACTTTGTACAAACACACTGAAACATTTTTTCAAAATATCTTCTTTTGTGTTTAACAGAAGATAGAAGTATATATTTTTTTGTTTATGTTTTGAATTAGATTTTAAAAAATATATATTTTCTGCTTTCATGTGAATTTTGTTAAAGTTTTAGTAATTTTGTAGTCATTTTTATTAGTTTTTGTTAAATTTTTAATGTTTTGTTCCTCCGATATTTTCCTCTTTTTTTATCTTCCGGTTCTCTCTATCTATAGTCGATCTGCTAATATCTGTCCTGTACACTGTATCATTACAAGACACGCCCTCTTTACTGCTGATTGGCTGCAAGTGTGTTTTGGAACTTGGTCCGACACTGCGGTCCAAAGCGTTTTTCAAAAATTGCTTAGTGCACCTTTAAAAGTTTTTTTTTTTTTTTTATGTCTATATAGTTTTAATAAATTTTTGTAATTTTAAAAAAAATACATTGTCATTTTAAGTAATTTTATTCCTTCAATTTAAACTTATTTCAGTTATTTGCCAAGGCAACATTTCTATTTTTTCCAGTTTTAATAGTTTAATCTAATATTCATATTTATTTTATTTTATTTTTATATATTTATATTTCATTTCATTTTATATTTAATTTATATATTTTGATTTATTTTATTTTTATATTATTTTTTTGTTTTTACTTTTTATATCTTTATGCTATACTTTATTTCATTTATGAATACATTTATATAAAAGCTAATTCACAATATTAATGATTATTTTATTTTATTTTATTTTATTTTATTTTATTTAAATTAAGTTAGTCATACTGAAGAGCTCATTCACTTTTTTTTTTTTTTTTTTTCAAAAACTAAAAATAATTAAAAAATTAAAAATCTAAATCTGAAAAAACAAAACAAAAAAAAACATTTTGATTTAGTGAGGTCACTCCTGTCTCATATATTTCTCACATGTGCTTCCTCTGGAGTTTCAAAAATATATTTTTGGTATTTTTTTGAGTTGTTACACACAGCATAAAGAAAGCATATTTTCAGTAAAACACGAACACAGTCACATCTGAAGTGTTTTCGTTCACAAATACAGAGGAGCTTCTAACAGCACGCTGCTGCAGGCCTCATTAAAAGTGGTTTTAATTAGTTTCAGCTCTGATTCGAAGCCCTCAGCGGTTCTGATCTGGGGTTTGCTATGGTTTTCTGCTAAAAAACTGCTCAGGTCAAAACTACCTGTTAGTCCGTGTTCAATATTCATCCGCCTGGAGGCACTCAGAACAAACACTGTTCACACTGCAATCACAAACGTCCCCATTTCATGCCATTCTTTGATACACAATTAATGACCGTTTGAAATAATGGCAGGCCACCAAAGTCTTTCATGAATCAGAAAGCAGAATCACCATTTCAAAGGTCTCAGACGGGCCGCCGTCCACCGCTGCGACCGATGCCTTCACTAATTCATAACAGTTATACTCTGGAGGTAAGAACAAGCTCCTTCGGCCTCATTATAGACAACTTTTATCACGGGTCCACAGACATGTTTTAAACATGCTCGCTCTCGTCTGCTGTCACACTCTTTCCTCTCTGGATGGGGTTTGATGACCCCAAAGCACACACTGAGATACTGAAAGTTTGCATCCATCACAGACAAGTGTGAAAAGTGCATGAATATGGCGAGCATTCAGGACTATGGTATGTAATCAGAGTACTGTATGAATAGAGATCTCTGTAATAGTACTGCAATGAGATTAATAGAGAACATTTATATAAAGACCCTATGGCATAGCTTAACAAGCACAGTTTTCTTCATCAAGTTGAACTGCTTCCTATTGAAACAGGAAGTTGAGGCCAGTGTTCATTAATTCTTTGAATTAGCTTTTATTTTTATATACATATATTCAGTTTAAATTAAATAAAATATAATCGAAAAAATAAATACATAAATAAAATATAAAATAAAATAAGATAAGATATATAAATAATATATAAAATTAAATGAAATTATATATATAAAATAAAATAAAAATGTAAAAATATATAACAATCATGAAATATAATTTAATAAATATTTTAGGCAATTATAGCTATATATATATATATATATATATATATATGCTACAATATATAGTAATATTTAAAAAACTAATAAAATGACAAAAACAAACACTGTATAAAATTACTGAAAAAATATTTACTATTTTCATTATATATATTTTTTCAACATTGAATATTGAATGAAAATTTTAATTTATATAAAAATTTTACACATATACATACATACACACATACACACACACACACATACACACACACACACACACACACACACACACACACACATATATATATATATATATAAAATTAAAATTTTCATTTCAATATTGAATGAAAAAAAATATATATAATGAAAATAGTAAATATTTTGTAATAATTTTCTACAGTGTTTGTTTTTGTAATTTTATTATTTTTTTTATTTTATTTTTTATATTACTATATATTGTAGCATTAATTAACTTTTATCTCAGTTTTAGTCATTTTATTCCTTCAACTTAAACTTATTAATTTTACCTAGTTAAAAATTTTTTCTTGTGTTATTCATTTATAAGCTTTTTAAGCTAAAATGTAATTTATCAACAGCCAAATGTAGTCAATGAGGTCTCTTATTGTTTTTCTAACTGTTAAAGTTAAAGTTTTTCATGTAATAGTGATATTTTATTTTATTTCAGCTATATTTTAATTACTTTTTAAATTATTACTATTTTTAATAGTTTAAGTTTTAGTTAACAACAACAACACTGATCAATATTGAAGGGCTCATCCTTTTTTAAAAAACTATTAATATTTTAAAATAATTTTTAATTTTGTCTATCTACTAAAATTTAATCTTACAATAACCAAACGTAGAATTAATAAGGTCTTTTATATTGTTTATAGCTAGATCAAATCCATCACGCCTCGTGAGCAATGAAAGAGAAACCTCTGAGCAATAAAATCTCCGTCTGATCCCATCAATGCTGCTGCTTAGTTCGATCAAACAAAGTTAGGATCTCAAATTCACTTTCACTCCAGTCTCACCCATAATTTCCCCCGCAGTTCAAAACGAATCATATGAATCATGTACGAGTGAAAATCACACTCTATAAATTATGCCATTCGACTGTCTTGTTGCCACTGTGTGGCCTATTTTTCCGCTCCTTTCTTCAACAAACCATGGATTTTTCTTCCTTTACAATGGCAGGCTACCAAATTCCTTCATCAATCTCTAAAAAAAGCCCAAAATCCACCAGAGGTATTTCCATTTCAAAGGTGGACCTCGGCGCGTGTCGTCCGCCGCTGCCATTTTAACTAATTCATAACACTTATACTCCGGAGGAAGGAACAAGGTCTTTGGGCCTCATTATTCAGCCTTTTATCGCTCTCCTAAAGACATGTTTTAAACATGCTCGCGCTCTTTCTATCTGTCCGTCCATAGCTCCTGATTAATCTCAGAGCAAACAGAGTGCTAAAAGCCCTGGGCTCGTCCAATCGGCCGTGATTACGTGTCGTTGCACGAGGACGACTCGAGTGAGACACACCACTCGCTCGCTATTAATGAACGCGAGTTTAGGATTCACATCAGGCCCGACGGAGCCTCACCTTTGACTCTTGGGGGCTTTCGGCCCAGCTTATCAGGGACGGCCGGCACTGCGAGCGCCATATTTTATCTTTAAAATGCATATTTCATGGGCATATTCTCTTCCCCGGCTCACTGGAGTCTTTAAGCTCTCGGCTGGTGAGATAAATAACCCCAGAAAGACTCAAAACATTGTCTGCTTTACATTAAACCTCACGTGCAACTCTTAAATTTCATTTACACTGCATGCAATGCAATTGGTCATGTGATATGCAAGAACCAATGAGGTCGGATGCACCAGATTTGAATATATGCATGCATGAATGGGATTTGAGACTGAAATGCAAAGTAATAGGAAGTGAAAGCGAGTTGTTTCGGGTATGAGCGGACAGGTTCTTACCTCTGGCCAGTGATGATGGGGAAGGTTTTTTGG
Source organism: Onychostoma macrolepis (assembly GCF_012432095.1). NCBI lineage: Eukaryota > Metazoa > Chordata > Actinopteri > Cypriniformes > Cyprinidae > Onychostoma > Onychostoma macrolepis. The sequence goes on along the minus strand of NC_081165.1, from coordinate 27,394,873 downwards.
GTAGCTCGCTGAAACTGTTTCCATCCAGAGCGGACGTCTTAATGTCCTTCTTCTCTACGGCGCTGGGAACGCTGGCCTCCATTCTGATGTTTTCTACGAGAGAGAGACAGAGATGTCATCTAAAATATCCATGCAGATGTATTAATAATTAAAGCAAAGAAATAAAATAAAAAAATAAAACATTACATAAAATTAAATGAACTAAAACATAAAATGAAATATAAAAAAGTAAATTTAAAATAAAAATAAATAAATAAATATAAATTAAAAAATAAAAACAAAATAATCAATAAAATAAAATAATATAAAATAATAAAATTAAGTAAAATTAAATATTAAAAAGAAATAAATATAAACTATAAAAACAAAATTAAAAAAATATATGAAATCAATTTTGAAAAAAAAAAAATATATATATATATATATATATATATACAGTTACCTGCACTCACTCACATCATTAACACATCCCTTCACACTGGTGTTTTTCCCTCAGCATTTAGACAGGCTCGTATAACCCCACTACTTAAGAAACACCAACCTTAACCCATCTCTTCTAGAGAACTACAGACCGGTTTTCCTTCTTCCTTTCATTGCAAAAACACTTGAACGAGCTGTGTTCAATCAAGTCTCTGCCTTTCTCACACAGAACAACCTCCTCGACAGCAACCAGTCTGGTTTCAGAAGTGGACATTCAAACTTGCCCTCAGTTGTTGAAGCCCTAAGACTGGCAAGAGCGGATTCCAAATCTTCAATTCTTATCTTGCTGGATCTGTCCGCTGCTTTTGACAGGGTTAACCACCAGATCCTCCTGTCAACCCTATTGGCAAAGGGCATCTCAGGAACCGCACTCGAGTGGTTTGAGTCTTACCTCTCAGATAGGTCTTTCAAGGTCTCTTGGAGAGGTGAGGTGTCCAAGTCGCAACATCTAACTACTGGGGTGCCTCAAGGCTCAGTTCTTGGACCACTTCTCTTCTCTGTCTACATGGCATCACTAGGTTCTGTCATTCAGAAACATGGCTTTTCATATCACTGCTATGATGATGACACTCAGCTCTACCTCTCATTCCATCCTGATGATCTGACGATAGCTGCTCACACGTTGCTGGATGAAGGACCATCACCTTCAACTCAACCTAGCTAAGACAGAACTGCTTGTGATTCCATCAAACCCATTGTTTCATCACATTTTCAACATCCAGTTAGGCACATCAACCATAACTCCTTCAAAAACAGCCAGAAACCTTGGAGTTATGATTGATGATCAGTTGACTTTCTCAGACCACATTGCTAAAACTGCCCGGTCCTGCAGATTTGCTTTATTCAACATCAAGAAGATCAGGCCCTTTCTTTCAGAACATGCTTCACAACTCTTTGTTCAAGCTCTTGTTCTGTCCAGGCTGGACTATTGCAATGCTCTCTTGGCAGGTCTTCCAGCCAGTTCTATCAAACCTTTACAATTAATCCAGAAGGCAGCAAGATCAATTTTTAATGAGCCGAAAATAACACACATCACAGCTCTTTTTATCAATATGCACTGGCTACCAATAGGTGCTCGTGTAAAATTCAAGGCATTAATGTTGGCTCTGCACTCCTTTACCTAAATTCATTACTTCAGACTTATGTGCCTCTAGAAGCTTGCATTCTGCAAGTGAACAGCGCATTATTGTGCCATCCCATCACAAAATCACTTTCACAGACTTTTAAATTAAATGTTCCCTCCTGGTGGAATGACCTGCCCAACTCAATCCGAGCAGCTGAGTCCCATCTTCAAAAATAGACTAAAAACACATCTCTTCCATCTTTATTTGACCCTCCAACTCCAGGACTCTCTATTCTATTTCTATTATTTAAAAAAGAAAAAGAAAAAACTTGCCCCTTTTAGACTTGCTCTCTATTCATTCACTAACTGCTTGTTTTCTTTAAAAAAAAACTAAAACTAGCTCTATTCTTTTCTATTTGTCTATTAATCTATTTGTATTTATTATACAATTAACAAAAAGCAAAAAAAGGCCTCTAACACTAGCTTGCTCTATTCTTTTTCTATTCTGTCTCTTTTCTTTTTATTTATTATATAATTTAAAAAACTGTGTACTGCGTTAGGCTAACAGACTTGTCATAACACTTACATATTGCTCTTTTGTTGATTTTGATGGCTTCCATTGTCCTCACTTGTAAGTTGCTTTGGATAAAAGTGTCTGCTAAATGACTAAATGCAATATATATATATATATATATATATATATATATATATATTACTTTACGTTACATCAAATATCAAATATAAAACAATATAAATGATATAACATTATATAACATAAACATAAAATATTGAAAATTATAACAGCTAGGTGGTTGCCAGGGCGTTGCTATGCGTTTGCTAAGGTGTTCTGATTGGTTGCTTACTGTCCAACCTGAAATCTGATATTCTGATCTCTTTATAAAAATAATCTTTATAATGTACACAATGTAGATGTACACATACACTGAACTTTAATACTTAGTGTTGATTTAAACTAACCACTAACACTAACTACGATCAATACTAACAGTGCTTGACCACAAATAAATTACTTCTAATAAACAAACCTGCGAGCAATCGACCTAAAGTTTATGAAATCCTGCTTATGAAAGAGCAGAAGCAGATTTGTTTAGTCACTCGACCGTCTCGTTTCTCGCGGTTTTTAAGGCAAGGTAAGCCGATTAGCGGAGGAACACACGAGTGAGCCTGAATGGCATCTGTTTCCGCTTTCCTTCGCCAACAGCGATGCTCCATACGGCCGCGGGCACAAGTCAACATCAAGTCAAAAATGACTTCTTTAACTCATGGTCTTATCATGAACAGTTCATCAGTGCATTGCGTTGACTTAAAAACATTTTGGCGTTCATTTCCCGCTGACGTCATCGTTCCCTCATAGTTTTTAAGGCTACAAATTTTACAGGCCCAAATCAGGGTGTAACGCTGGCGTCAGGATGATGAAGACGCTCCATAAATCCAACAAGTTTTTTATCTGACCCAACATTCACCTTTACATTCATCCTGCACTGAAATCACAGCATCAGTCTTTACAAGCGGAGGATCTGGCCTCTGAATATTCCTCGTGCTGGCAGTCAGCTTAAACTCATGCTGTGGCCAAAATCTTACATCACTTTATGACCTTATTTTACATCCTTGTAACGGTACATACTAGCAGTCAAAAGTCAGAAATAATGACCTTTTAATGTTTTTGAAAGAATAATTAAGCAGATATTTCAGCATATTAGAATGATTTCTGAAGGATCATGTGACACTGAAGACTGGAGTAATGATGCTGAAAATTCAGCACTGCATCACAGAAATAAATTACATTTTCACAGATATTCACATAGAGAACAGATATTTTGAATTGTAATAATATTTCACAATATTTCTGGCTTTTATTGTATTTCTTGATCAAATAATGCAGCCTTGGTGAGCATAAAGGTGTTCTTTCAAAAACATAAAAAAATAAATATTACAAATTTGACAGTAATGCATATATCATGTTATAGCTATTTGTTTTCTGTAAATTGAACAAAAAAGGTTTATTTGGTTCATTTTGATTTCATATTTATGAATAATTCAATTATTAAATTAACTTCGGTTTGTTTATTTACCCTAAGCTTGATAATTAATTATTTAATAAAACCTTTAAATGAAAAAAGATGGAATGATTATATAAAATAATTATAATTATATTTACTATTTTAAATAAAAATAAATTATTCAATTACTATAAGTTGAATAATTAAATTAATTAAAGTAAATAAGTAATTATTCTTAGGTTGTATTTATGAATAATAATTCAATTATTCAATTAACTTTGGCTTATTTATTAAACCTAATTTTGATAAACCAGCAATGATAAACCAATGTTTCATTTGATAAATTCTCCTTTATTGAAAAATGATTATATTATGTAATTATATTAATTATAAATACCACCAATGACTAAATTGTTATTAATTGAATATTAAACTAATTAAATGAAATGTGACTAATTATTCATATTTTATATTTAAAATAATTCAATTACTCGGTTTACTTATTAAACCTTTTTATAAACCAGCCATTTAAACACTTAAGAAAGATTTGAATTTAATTTGATATTTTTTTGTTTTATTATTATTTGGAACTTGATGCAATGCAAAATATCAGATGATTCAAATCAATTGAATCAATCAGTCAAACAGCTTCACATAAAAAAAAAAACACTAAATTCAAAATGAATCAGATAACATTATAATAGAATCAGAATCATGAATTCAGTAAAATAGCTGACAACTTTATTTCACAGTGCCAATTAAACACTCTTTAAAAACAAATAAGACTTATTTGTGTTGCACTGTGTATTTTCACACTATTCAATGTTCTTTCACATTAATATGTAAATATTTATCTAAGTCACATGGTATAACCAATTGAATTGCTCAGCTCCAGTGCACACTCACAGATGTGATCTATCTGGTGTACAGTGCTGTATGTCTTTGTCCTTGCGGTTTGACTGAACTCAGTGAAAGACGAACACCTCTGTGAACGTGAAGAGCGTCAGAGATCTCGAGAGATCCGGTGCGTGTGATGGGATAACATGGGTGTCAAAGACCAAATGCACAGATGGCCATGAAAGCTACCGCCAACATCACAAGACTCGTATTATTTACAGTCCTCCATCAAACACTGCATTAACAACGAAAGCAGACAACCAGTTTTACTTGACCTTTTGACCTCCAAAAATCAACATCATGGTATAACAGCATTGAGAATAAGAATACATAATCACAGAATAATTACTACAAATACTATATTATTTAACAATATTTAATTATTATTAAATACAATGATTTTTATATTTATTTTATTGAGAATAAGAACAAATAAAAACAGAATAATAGCTATTTTAATTCATTCGTTAATTTATTTAATACATTAAACGTAATTATTCTTATTATAATATATCAATGATTTAACATTTTCATAGTACATCATTTTTAATATATACTATGAATAATTTTATAAATAAATACAAAATAAAAAGTGAAAAATAAAATAAAACCGGTCAGAAGATAAAAATAATAACTACAAGTTATATATATATATATTTGTTTTTTACTATTTTAATTCAATTGTTTAATTTATTTAATACATTAAACATAGTTATTATTAATATTATATATCAATTATTTAACATATTTTCATAATACTTCATTTTTAATATATACTATGAATAATTTTATAAATAAATACAAAATAAAAAGTGAAAAATAAAATAAAATCAGTCAGAAAGACACATGGCTGATAAAAGCAATACTAAAATAATAACTACAATTTATATTTATTTTTAATTGTTTAATTCATTTAATACATAAAAAAATATATATATATTATAATATATCAGTGATACAACATTTTCATAATACTTCATTTTTAATATATATTATGAATAATTTTATAAATAAATACAAAATAAATAGCGAAAAATAAAATAAAACCGGTCAGAAAGACACATGGCTGATAAAAGCGATACTAAAATATTATTTCAATGTACTATGAGAGAGAAATATGATAGAAAACTTTAACTACCGGGTTAAAACAGCATGACTCAGGCCATTTTTACTGTAAATATGGTGACTGATTCCTGGAAAATACGTGAAATCCTACAGGTGAATATATAACAAGTATTAAAGCGTTTCAGATTTGGCTGCACATTTTGAAATACACATGAGAAAGCAAAGATGTTCATTAAATAAAGATGTTTCTTAAAGTACAACAAATGAGAGATGGAAAATGATTCAGAACAGGTGAAAGTTTGCCAAATCTCTTAAGACCAGAAACTGGGTTCTACGTTCACAATAGGCCACAAAAGCACTTTTCTGTATAAAAATGAATTTAATTTTGCATAAATGCTCCAAGAACTAAAAAAACACATCCAGAAAGTTGAGAAAAAATGCATCGGTTTGGTGTGGTGTTTATGAGACTGAACAGGTGTGAGCGGCGTGTCATTCACGACCAGCGAGAGCTCATTACCAGTGGAGCAAACGAGCTCCCGCCTCATTAATTACAGCCACTGAAATAACAGTTCTGACCTGAGATCAGTCTGATGTCTTTGTTAAAAGCTTTTGTTTAGGAGATTATAAGTGAGAAAGTCTGTGATCCAGTGATTATCGCTTTAAACGCTGCTGGGAATTTACCACAAACCAATGATTTCACAGTTCACTAACCTAAACTAAAAAAAAAAATTTATCTGATTCAACAATTCATAAAATCTCAATAGTCACAGTTATATATGCACATTCACATATATAAATGGATGGATGGATACCACACTGTATTGAATAATGATTATTATTATTACTATATAAATCGTATAAAATAATTATAAAATAATAATTATTTAATATATGAAAATATAAATTATTAATATGTCTAATATTTGAAGATTAATCAACAAATAGGATTTAAATTATTAAAGTATTTTAATTTCTTGAAATATTAAATAATTATTAATATCTTAAAATTACTAATGTAAAAAATTACTAATATTAAATTTTATTGACATTTATTTATTTATTATATATGATAATTAAAAACAAACAAACGATTTTACAAACAAATATTGAGATACATTAAGTATGGTCCAGGCATTTCACTCAGAATAAATATTACTAAAAACATTATTTAGATTCTTAAATCATTACTTACTTAAAATGATGATTACTCAAAATATATTATATAAATCAGATTAAATAATTATTTAATATGAATGATGTAATGATTATATATAATTATCCTATTAGAAAAATTAAACATTTTGAAAAACAAAATAATTAAATTAGAAAACATCAAAAAAATTAAAAATTAAGATATTTATATTTATTATTAATTATTTAATAATAAATTATAATTAAATATTAAGAATGAATATAATAAATAAATAAATAAATGATATACATGTAGGCAGACACACACACACAGAGACACACACACACATATATACTGTATATGAAAAAAGGATAAATAAAAAAGTAGAAAATTATTTCACGTGTCATAAGAAAAAACAAACGAATAACTAGATAAATATTGAGATTAAGTATCATCCATCCTTTGAACTCAGCTCTAAACAATCAAACTACTTTTCAAACAAAATAAAACCATTAAGAAATGGTAATTAGGTATTGTAACGCCAGTGATCAATCGTCATTTCCATTTGTAATGAGCCTCTGCTGCCCAGCAGGATCTCTACTGGTGTCTTCAGATACACAAACAGTCCTTTAACAGCCATCAGAGCCTCAATACAGGCTTCAGCCAAAGATAATCAACACTTCCCCCTCGAGACTCACTGAGCTCAGATCAACCACGTGTTTGCTTCAGCCGCTGACTCTTCAGCCCAACTTCACATCCATTATTTGATGACTTCTGCTTCTCTGAAAGAGGTCAGTGTGTCGAGTGTGTTTCAGATGAAGCGGTTTCTCATTCACAGGTGGGCAGCTGTTCAGTAAAGCCCCCTAGTGAGGGCACATGTGTCGCAGGTCATTTCCTGTGTGAACACGCACCGTAAATCCAGAGGAAATCCAGCTGTTTGCTATCAAACCCTTGCCTGTCCTCCAGCCTCATGTTCTCAGAGTGAAACTGCGCTCAGATTGCGTCTGGATTACCGTAATTATGAAACGACAGCTTACAGCAGCGTTTAAAACGCCAAAAAGGATCCGTATGTCGCTTTGCTGCTCGTGACAGGAAAATCCTTTATTTTTACGTGAATTTAACTCTATATTCTCAAGCGAAAACACACAGGGCTATAATAAAGCCTACCGAACAGAAATGCAGAGGAGAAAACTGTTGCTGACAGCTGCCATGTTGGCTCTTAAATGACCTCACAATGCTGTAAAAATCATTGTGATTTTAACAGTAAAAGACTGTAAAAATACTCAGATTACCATAGATATGGTCTGTATGTGATTTTTTTTAGTTGAATGTGTACATCTGAAATGCTAATTTGTGCAGTGATATAAAAGACTATAAATAGCATATTTTAACAACAGTAAACGACCAAATTCCACATGTGATCGCAAAAGGAAGTTATTACAAACACTTGATGGTGGTTTGACGTGAGTTCTGAGTAAAAGTGCACTATTAATCTCATAAATTGTCTTATGAAGCATGATGCTAATATTAGCTCTAATGCAGCTGCAGAACAGGTCCAAATCTTCTTCATAATGCATTTTGTCATAATACTTCACGTAAGGTCGCAAGAAATGTTTTGTTGTATTTATTTAGAAAGACTTTTGATAATAGTTGGGTAAATGTATACTGGGATTGAAGCCATGTGGCTTGGTAAACGTTTTATTGCCAGTTTAAAGGCTGAAAATGGCTGAATAAAAACAAAAGAATAATGATAAATGAATAATAAGGATTATGTCTCATACCTGGCGGAAGAGTGAAAGGTTCTGTTTCCTTAAACTAGTTTGTCATGCATTTCTTTATTTCAACACATTTACAGGTAAATCCTAGTATTTTAAATTTGCGATTAATCATGATTAATCACAGTCCACGACTGTGATTAACGCGGTTACATTTTTTAATTGATTGACAGCACTAATATATATATATATGTGTGTGTGTGTGTGTGTGTGTGTATAGTTTTTTTTTTTTTTTACAAAAACTACCAAAATGACAAAAATTGATAAAACTTTAAACAAAATTAAAATGAAAAAATAAAAAATAAAAAAATAAATAAAATTCCTGTTTTAAAATATTAATGAAAAACTATAATAGCATCTTAAAATAATATTGCAACATTGGTATGAGCTTGATTTGGAATCGCAGTGCAATGCATGTAGGAGCTTTAGGAAAGATTTGAGTTGTTTTGCATGGCATGAAAACACTTAAAGAAGTACAAAAACTTTTTATTCATCTTGAGCACAAGATGAAGATACATTCGTCCCTACATAATTAGTGGAGATGTCTCTTAAAAAACAACACAGACGAGCACATCAAACATGTTCAGTGTGCAACTTCAGTCTGAGAAACTACAAGAGAGAGGAAAAACAGCATCTCATTCCTAAAAGTGAATCCGTCAGGACGCGTGGGGTTTGAAGGAGAGAGACGTCCAGAGAAACGAATGTTTCCATGCTGCAGGTGCGGAGAGTTTCAGGAGAGCCGTTTGGCTTCTCACACTGATTTACTCACCGAACCCCTGCTGAATAATTACAGCACAGCCGTCCCAAAAACAAATGACTCTGACAGACCCTGAAAGGTCACAGAGCCAAATCCCACATCCCTCGCTCGCGTTCAGCCGCCGCAATCCTTCAGACGCTGGGCTGAAGTGTGTTTCCTTACAAGCACAAACGCACAGAGCTGAACTCCACGCTTCATCACAGACACGGAAAGATCTTAAACTCATCAGTTCAGAAGGAAGATTCCTACAAGAAAACATATTTCATGGCTCAGGAGAATTTAAGGAGTTTGCAATTGTCAAGAATCAACTTATAAAACACATACATGGGTCAAAAGGAAACCAATAACAAGAGTGCACAGCAGACTAGATCATTTCCAATGAGAAGTTAATTTTGAGATTTCAGATTTTCTGATTGTAGACTTTGTTTTCTTGGCAAATTTGAGCACAGTTTGAGACATTTTGAGATCTCTTGTAAAACTCGATCCCAACCTTATTTGAAGAAGTACTGCTTTATTAACGTAAAAACAAATAAATATAATACCATGTATAATTACATAAATATATAAAATATGCAATACCTAAATAAATATATAAATATATATTCATATATAAATAAATATATAAAATATGCAATACATAATTAAATGTTTTTAAATTATTAAAATATATTATGTTATTATTTAATTTAAATATTTATTTTTAATATATAATTAAATATATAACAGTGTGTGTGTGTATGTATGTATGTATATGTATATATATATATATATATATATATAATAATCAATTGATTAAAATGTGCATGTACACTCTCAGAAATAAAGGTACAAAAGCTGTCACTGGGGCGGTACCTTTTCAAAAGGTACATGTTTGTACCTAAAGGGTCCATTTTGGTACCTTAAAGGTACATATTAATACTTAAAGTGTACATATTTGAACCTAATAGGTAAAAGTGTACCTTTTGAAAAGGTACCACCCCAGTGACAGCTTTTGTACCTTTATTTCTGAGAGTGTACAATATTTAAATATATGTGTGTGTGACCCTGGACCACAAAACCAGTCATAAGGGTCAGTTTTTCGAAACTGAGATTTATGCATCATCTGAAAGCTGAATAAATAAGCTTCCCATTGATGTATGGCTTGTTAGGATCGGACAATATTTGGCCGAGATACAACTATTTGAAAATCTGGAATCTGAGGGTGCAAAAAAATCTAAATATTGAGAAAATCACCTTTAAAGTTGTTCAAATGAAGTTCTTAGCAATGCATATTACTAATCAAAAATTAAGTTATATTTACGGTAGGAAATTTACAAAATATCTTCATGGAACATGATCTTTACTTAATATCCTAATGATTTTTGGCATAAAAGAAAAATCAATCATTTTGACCCATACAATGTATTGTTGGCTATTGCTACAAATATACCTGTGCTGTTTATGACTGCTTTTGTGATCCAGGGTCACATATACATATAGATTTCAACTTTTTAAACCTTTCTTTCCACAGTGACTCACTCCTAGCCCAGCGTTTGAAAAAAATCATTCTGGAGGTTTCAATATGAAAAACAGAAGAGTTGATTTTTAAATGAATCACAAGACACGTTAGAGCCGCCGATTCGGTGTCGTTTCGACAGACTATTGCATTCCTCGCTGATTTAATGAGCTTGAGTCCATCAGGATAATAATTCTAGCAAATTCCAGGGAATGTGACTTGTAAGAAAGTGAAGCTAAGTCATAGACAGCCGACACGAGGAGATATTGCTGGAGTTACAAACAAGATGTTAGCAGACAGCAGTGAGTCATGCGAGTCTGGATGGGACGAGGTTTCATATGGAAGGCTGACAGGGCCAGAAGTCTTTAAGCAGAACGCGTGGAATTTGACCGTGTCAACACACACACACATTGTTTGAAGCAACTACATGCCATATTCTTATATGAAAACACTCTTTCTGAAAAATTTCAATTGCTTTTATATAGCATTGGTTTGGTTTCTTCTTTAAATAAAACAGTAAAAATATGTGCAGTATTACAATGTTATACTAAAACCAAAAAAAAAAAAAAAAAACTTGATCATGAGGGATAATACATCCAAAATTTGTTCATTAGGGATAATGCATCAGTACTTCGTGTGTGATGTCAATCTTATGTCATGATTTGTCATGTCCCTTTTAGTTGTTCAGTTCAACATTCTTTCTCAAGTAAGAGGAAAATTCTTAATTTAGATTGTCATATTAATTTACTCTAGCACAGTAGATATCCATAAAAGTGACACAATAAATAAAGGAAAGGATTAATATGTAGGTAGATCTAGAGGAAAATCTGCTTTAAAAAGTAATGCATGTTTGAACATGATCGGAATGTGCATGCTTTGGCTAACACGTTCAAATTTGTCATCTTAACATAATAAAACTGTATCTTTACACGTACTAAAGAAACGCAGTGAAAACTGACACCTTGCCGTGGCCAGAATGTGAGTGTCTACACATACAAAATTAACGTGTTCAAAATCGCAAAGTTAATGCGGACGATCAGCGTGTGTTGACACGGTCAGATTTAAAGGGGTCATCAGATGCCTATTTTCCACAAGTTGATATGATTCTTTAGGGTCTTAATGAAAAGTCTATAACATACTTTGGTTAAAATTTCTCAATGGTAGTGTAAAAAACACCTTTTTAACCTGTCAAAATCATCTCTGTGTTCAGCAAGCCGTTTTAGTGCATGTTGCTTTAAATGCTAATGAGCTCTGCTCACTCCGCCCCTCTCTTCCGTGGGATGACGAGCAGACTGTGAAACTCAGCCGCGAAACTGGCTAACTAGCAAGGTGATTTGCAAAGATTCATAAAAAAACACTTATACTCACTTCTTCTTTAGGTGAGGATGGATCATGAATGATTCGCGCGGACAAACGCATTTAGGCAGATCGGGATTGGCACATTCCCTTCAAAAATCAAAGTAACGTTAATCCTCTGCGTCTTCAGCAGCTCAGATGTCAGGAGTAAATGATGGCTGCTGTGTTCATTATTACATCCAACAACAAAACACCTCAATCGCTTAATCGGATCAGCTCTCGGCTCACTCAGGGCGGGTCTAAGTTAAGACGGACTTGTCAATCAGCTATCGTGGGAGGGGCTTGTGCAGAACTACATCATTCTGACAGGAACCTCAGAGCAGCCTGATTTGAGAAAGAGATCATTTTTATTGGGGATTTTAAAAAAGTACTGGGTGGATTTTTATTATTATAGGGTGGTTGTGTACACACACTGCCAACACACATTTCTGTTTAAACAACATGTAAAAGTGAATTTTGCATCCAATGACCCCTTTAACGTGTTCCGTTTAAAGACTTTTGACCTCGACCACCTTCCATAGTCTCAGAGCTAAAGCTGTTTCAGTGAGTTTAGGTGATAGTGGAGACCCGCGGCTCAGATCACCCCCCGCTGCTAAGTGCAATATCCTGTGGACGATCTCCATCAGCGCAGGCGATGCCGAACAGATGTTGCGATTGCAGCCCCCGCCAAAGTTCAGGGCAGGAGGATTCCTCCCGTCTCCCCGAATCAGCCGTCAAAGCCATAACATCTCGCATGTGCCACCGCCGCACGACCCGCGGCGGGAAGAGCCTCAGCACTGGACATCAAGGGGGTTTTTAACAGCATGCTTTGATCCGCCGGCCAAATGGTGTTTTTAAGAGACACTAGTGCTTTGACACCAGGACTGTAATGTAAACTTCCTCTCTGTTGTTATTGAGCGGCGAGGAGCCTCTTCTACTGTCCGCCCGGGGGTTTCAAACACTTACACGGGTGGTTATGTCAGCTTTTAGTGTTGAGACAGCGGTGGCTTTCTGTAAAGAAAGCTGACAGGAGTTTACACACAACCTAAAAAGCTCATTTAAATGTGAAGAATGAATATATTCTAAAATTAAACAGTAATATATATAAACAACTATTATATATATATATATATATATATAGAGAGAGAGAGAGAGAGAGAGATAATTTTATATATTTATAACTATATAATTTCTATATTATAAATGACAGCTGTTTTTGTTCATATATTGTAAATTATTATAATTAAAATATTGTGAAAATAGAAATATAATATATATATATATATATATATATATATTATATTATATTAAATATTATTATAATGTATATATGATATAATATAATTATATTAAGTATTATAACATCTAATTCATATATACACACACATGTACTAAATAAAATTATACATTTTTATATTTTATAAATATATTATAAAATATTTTATTAAGTAAAGATTTTTAAATATTAATACACAATTACATTTAAATATAAACACACATTTTATACATTTTTATACATTTACATTTTATAAATTATAAAAAATTTGTGCATGTATTAAAACATAAATATTGCAATTATTAAAAATATATTTTGAAAATATTATTAATATAATAATATATTATATTATTGAATATTCATGTTTAATATAATTTATTTTAATATATATTATAAAATAATGTTAAATACAAACTGCTTTCATCTTGTTTCATCACGTATGTTGCTATCCTACAAGACAGAAATGAGATTTCCTAAAACAATTACTGGAGATTCAACTGAATGGAGAGCAAATGCTGAAGACCACAAAAAATAAAATAAAATAAAATTATATATCTATATATATATATATATATATACATATATATATATATATACAGTATATATACCCTGATCTCAACAATGTGTCAAACTGTGCTGAGATTTTCAAAGACCAAAGTCTGCAATGAAAAGTCAACATGACCAAAAACAATCTTTTATGCAAACTACTGACTTACTTGGGTCTATTTTTAGAGAAACTTCTGACAGAAAGTAGATATCTAAATACAATTCTAAAAAGTCTCTAAAAATGTTCATGTGGATACAGACCTGATCAAGAAGAAAAACCAGCAAACTCAAGCAGGTCTTGACCCCTAACCCTGTAATTGCAAAGGCCTAACAAAGTGTCATCGCACGGACCTAACGGTGAGCAAACGTGCTCCAGTGCAAAGACAAATAAATCACAGAGCCCTGTCTGTTTTACAATAACTGAATCTCAATAATGTAAACATCTGCGCTGCGTGTCCGGAGCTGTTGAACATGTCTGAACCGGTGCTAGGCCACGAGCCAAACCCTTGAGAAACCGCCGGGGATTTTCTGCTATCAGGCATTTGTCTGAAACATGTACGATTCTATCAGCGATGATGATCCGTGCGCATAAACCCATGGCTCTCTGCTGTCAGAAGTTCTTTAGATATTAAAGGAGTATCATCCGGTTACCGCATCCCTTCAGGAATTCATTAAGTCCCGAATCAAAGCCAGCCGAGAGGAGCTACGGATCCCCATCACGATTCATAGCGAGTCGAGCATCTCCTGCCCCAGCGGCCCGCCGATCTTTGATTTCAAAGCGTCTCGTGGCGAGTGATGGCGATGCTCTGATTTCATTCTGTGTAATTAGATGGTGCTTGATGCGTGATTGTCTCTGCTTGATGAAGGCACGGATGCGGGATCTTTTTCCCAGGAGCTCTGAGCGGAGTCGTTGAATTAGTCCACTCTAATGCAGTTCTTCAGTGCAGCGGGAGGTTTGCAACACACCAAAAACTGAACATCAAGCCAAAGCTCGGATGCTTAGAGCTCATTCTGTAAAATTTCCACTGATGATAATTATGTATTGTGTATGAATTATGTGGTATGTCATTTTTAAATTATTTATGATTTTTGCACATACATAATATATATTTTTTAAGTAAAAAAATAAGTATTAATTACATTTAAAATTAAGTATTTATTTTAATAATCTAGCTATGCATATATAATACATAAAATTAATGAATTAATTAAATAAATAGCCAATATGCCAGTATATTATGTTAGGGTTAGGATTATATATTAATTATATATACATAGCTAGAATAACATATATATATATATATATATATATATATATGCTATTCTAGCTATGCATATATAATTCATATATAATTTTAGCGGTTTAAAGTAAATAATATCCAAGATAATATAAGTGTATTAAAAAAAAAAATATATATATATATATATATATATAATCAATTGTTTATATGTGTGTGTGTGTGTGTATTTATTATAGTTATGGTTTAGAATATTTATGTATTTTTTTAATTCAAATAAATATATACATAAAGAAATATGAGGTTAACCTGATCAAGAAAATAACATTTAGTTGGCCTACCATTGAAATCATGATTATGATGATTATGATAAAATTGTGAAATTGTCAACTATGTTACCTGTCAACTCATACAGTTTGTCCGTAACATAGTTAACAATCTCACCAGCAGGGAAAACATATTTTCTTTGTAATATAATATTGGTGTTTAATGATTAAGCTTGATTAAGTTGCACTGAATACAATATACTGCACCGATAGTTGTTTTATTGAGAAAGCATGCAAGCAATCAAATACTAGAAAACGGACTATACTATACTAACCCACAAGCCCACCGGCACAGAGCGCAAAAACCACAGAGGAAGCTCAGCATGACATGAACAACATCCACAGCGATCCCAGAGCCCCGTGGCACAGACGCGGCCAATCAAAGCCAGCGACGCAGTTCACATGAGGATCCACACTGACACTTCAAAGAGCGGAGAAACTTCACAACTCAACCAAACCAGCCTCAGCTCCTCAAGCTGACCATTCAACATCATCACTGAGATGAAATATCGCATGATATCGTGCAGCGGCTCTCAACCCAGAAATACATGTCAGGTCTGTTCCGATAAAGTCACAGAGAGGAGAATAACAACTCAATGCTAAATGCACAGCAAAATACGATCGTCAAATCATGAATAGCTACAGTAGCAAAATGAATACTATACATAATATTAAGTAATTTAGTAATATTTGTATATTTAGAAATTGTTTTAAGAAATATTTATATACACATATAAACACATTATACATTAATTAAATGTTGTTTTTTTTGCTATTCTAAATAGGCATACATACATTTATAAATATTTACACACGTACACTTTTTGGGGGGTTTCAAGTAAATAATAACAACTATTTAATAAAATATGAAATGTATATACTGGTAACTTGTTTATATATAACTTGTCCTATTGTAGCTATGCATATATGATTATATATGCATTTAAACCCCAAAATATACAATTTTGGGTTTAAATTAAATGATATCCAGCATATTGTTGAGTAATCAACTACAAAACACATTTAATTACTTATTTATATATAAAACAGGCTAACCCATGAATTTATTATACATTTATAAAACAATTTTTAAATATATATATATATATATATATATATATATTTTTTTTTTTTTAATCTATTTTCTGACACCAAAAGATGTGTGTTCAATCAAACTCAACAATATTTTCATCTGACACACAGAAAAAAGTCAAATCAGACTGATGTTGATCATGGACAGGTTGCGTGATGGCCTCATCCTCAAAAACCACAAATAAAACCACACAAGATCAAAGAAAATACGACCCAGATGGCATTAAATACAGGTTAAATGTTTCACTACTGTCTCAGGTTTTCCTGTATAGTGGAGCAAAGCCACAAATAATTATGTTGCTTGAGAGTTTTGCAAGTAATTAGGAGACCGCAGTGATCTATCACGAAAACATTAATGCCACTGATTGGTTACGCTGGTATATAGGGCGGCACCTTACGATCTGATTGGTTAAAGCTGGGATGCCCATTTGCACAGGACACATTATAGACAGACACACTGCATCTGAAGGAATGGACAAAATCACACTCTTAAAAGTTCACAATTTTAAGATTGCACTAATAGCGCAATGCAATCAACAAGAGATAATTACACAGAGTGATTAAAACAAGCAGAAATGTTATTTTGCTGACGGTCAAGCAGGTTCAGCAATAAGAAGATAATAAAACTCCAGCAGTATCTTTTGTCCGGTATAAAACAACACACGTTTTCAGGGGTCAGCGGCTCTATTCACGTGCCACAATGGAGGGACTTCAGAGGAGCTCGACTTCCCCGGGATTTCTTGACCTATTGACAGCGGACTGACCTTATATACTCCTGTGAGAAAGACTATTGTGCTCCGGAGTCAAGCAAGACAAACAAGAGGGGGAAAAAAAGAGTTCCCTGCGGTCTCAAAGAGTCTTAAGTCAATCCTGAGCAAAGCCCTTCAGAATGGGACATTAATGGTCATCAAACTCCAATCACTTTGAACCGGGTGTCACTTATGAGGTCTAAAAGCATCCTATTCCAAAAGGAAGCGTTTTTTCTAAAACATGCATGAAAAAGCATAGAGAAAAATTAAAATGCCTCACACAGGAAAGTGGCCTTTTTTTTTAAAACCAATTCTTAACTACCCTAAATCATTATGCTATATTTGGAAATTGTCCTGAAATTCCTCTACAAATAGCCTGGAACTATGTGCACGGCTCCAGACATCTGGCACGTTTTAGTCGCACGGAATAAAAACAGCTTTAAGCGATTCTTCCACGGTTTGTTCACCTGGAACCGACTGAGCTTTATTTGGCGTTAATTGGTGGCGATGTGTTGAGCGCTGAATGCCGACTCTCTCTCTCGCTCTTGTCTTAACTTCTGAATCGTCTCGGCGGGGAGTTTTACTCAGTTTCCATTCAGGCCTCTGGTATTTTCAGCTCCTCTGCTTTCGCACCGTTCGCTTCATTAAATTCTTCTGCGGTGAGAAAGGGCTTGACGGACACTGAGAGAGCGGGACGTGTGAAAAAGGCTCCGGGGGAGATGAAAGAGGCCCCTGCGGCCCCAGGGCCCCGGTGACCGTCAGCTCGGCCGGACCTGAATAATCCTGAATGGGCCCGCCGTTCTTTCACATCCTTTATTCTGACTGCTAGAACTCTTCATTGCGCACAATGGCAAATGCACTAAAACTGTTTTCTCATGCTAATGGATGTGAACTCACTCCCACCAAATGCTTTTTGCTTTTTCCTACAGGATTTAAATGGGCCAATTAGAGCTTTTTTTTGGAGCCTGTTATGGCTCCTCATCTTCTATATCTCAGTGAATTTTTTTAACACACAACAAGCGCCGTAACGGCCGAGAGACATCACAGAAATCGATTGTATTTCAGGAGGAAAAAGCAAACAGTAAACAGAGAAAGAGAAAGAAAGTCTGAAGAGCAAACATCAGGTCTTTGGACTCTCAACAGCTCTCTGAACTTCTGTTTGCATTCATTAGCCTCTATTACACTGTTTACTTTAGCTAGTGTCAATAAAAAACGAGCATGACTATTTTAATGCCAATCAAAATAAAACATTTCAACCAAGAAAATACACTTTTGGTGCAATGCACATATTTTCCCTCCAGAAAGTTAAACTTTAAAACTTTAGAAGGAAATTAAATTGCACATGCACTAAAGAAGACTGGACATTAATGAGTAATCTAGCGCATGCAGAACACGCCTGGATGAGTAGATGTGTTTAGGACTGGTGCCTGGCACCTTCTGATCACATCTTCCCCCATATGGATCAAATTGCAGCAGAATGTTTGGGATTCCAGTGTCAGGAGTCAAACAAGAGTCGAAAAGCAACTCTGTTCGATTCTACAGCTCGTATTTGTAATGCAATTTAACTCCTAAAATTAACTCTTAAAGTAAGAGTTCTGTGTGCCGGGGGAAAATAAAAATAAAATGCAAAAGAGCCCATGGGATTTTCTTTCTATACGAGTCCATAAACAATAATATTAAAGCAACAATAAAACTATTTTAAAAGCGTTAACAGCGCTTAAACACGCATGTGCATTTATAACGTGTTCATATGAATCGCTTACCAGCTCTGAAGAGTGAATCAAACCTCCAAACTCGAGCAAACACGATCAAACTCTTTCTTCAACTTTCTGGCTCCAGAAAACAGAAGCGCGTCCCGCGAACATCCATCAAAACACGAGCGAAGATCTGCGCGGAAAGCGGCGGCTCTGCGGCGAGAACCGGTCGGAAAGTTCAGCGGACGCTCGCGGATTCTTCGTCTAACTTTTACGGTCCATCACTGAGAGCGAACGAAGGAAGTTTTCGTCTGCGCAATCATCGGAGAAGTTTGGGAAATAAAAACAACAGAAGAGTTTGTGAGCGCGACTGTTTGCGGTGAGACCCCCGGTGATCTGTTTTCAATGCTCTCTCTCTCTCTCTCTCTCTCTTTCACTCTCTCTCTCATGGGTCGGGCTTCACACAGAATGATCGCACTGACAAAAGTTACATCAAGTTTTTTTTACAAGGTCATCCTGGAAAAGTCAAATACTGCATGAAAAGTTTTGCTATGAACTTTCTAAGCACGCAATAAAACAATATATATTATTAAAACGTAACTAAAAAAATAGTAAAGGTGTAGTTAATTTATAATTTTTAATTATTCATTTATTTTATATTTTATATAGGCTAATAGCGCTGAAAAGCAGGAAAACAGACCATCAATATCGATGCATTTCGTCCCAGATCTCACCCGCTTAAATCAGCCTCATTCATCACTTTTAGCTGACTGTGGGTCTCTATTTCGAATAGAAAATGGAAATGGGGTCAAAACTAATTCGTGTGAAGTTTACAGCAGATAAAACAACAATTAATTACGCTTAATTAACTCACTTAGACGTGAGCTGCTGGACTAAAATAGATTATGCTTAAATCACCATTAAAACCGGGCACACTTCAGTATACTGTAATTACACCTACCTTTAATATACAGGCTCTAGTGCATATTAGCATGATGATCCACATTTCAAGGTGTGCAATTTTCATGCAAAGAGGAAAATTAGACATTTATTTGGCTAAAAACTGTTTTCTTTATAATTTTTAATCAATGCATGAAATAATTTTAACATGCTATGCAAGAAAAAAAGACAAATCTGAACTTAAACAGTGTGATTAGAAATATGCATTATATTAAACTAAGAAAACACTTATTGAAGTCCCCAAATGTGTTTTAAAACAGCACTGGATGTCTGTTAAAATGTATTATATTAATGATAAAACATGCTTTTAAATACAAGCTGGTGCTTAGATGGCAGCAGTATTTAAAGATTCATTTTAAATATGCACAAATCTGCCAGAATCCCATGTTATGGTGCTGTAAGTGTCCTTTAAGCAAGTAATCCTAATTGCATTTGTGGTGAACATGAGACAAGACGGTGTGTAATATAGAGGCGAGAAGACGTTGCATGCCGTACAGCTCTAATAATGACATCAGCGCTCCGGCTCGCCATATGAGCTCATGTTTAGTGCACTAGCTAGTGATCATGCAACTCTACACTCTCAGGGAAAAAAAGGTACAAATCTGTCACTGGGGCAGTATACTGTATCCTGTCAAAATATGTACACTTCAGGTACTAATATGCACGATTTAATGTACTAATATTTTTCATTTAGGGGTAAATAAGGTACAAAGATGTACCTCTTAGCTTTTTTTGCTTTAGGGTAGCTTCCTGAAAGATTTTATTTAATTTTTTTATTTTTTGAAACACTAGTTTAATGCATTTGGATCAAATCTTGTAAGAATAATTTATGCATTAAGAGAGACCGGGGCTAGTTGTCACACAGGAAAGTGTTTCCAGTCAAAGGTCGAAATGATTAAATCTAATGATTATTTTCTCTAGCACTGGTTTTGTTTGTTGGTTTCAAACACCCAATTCACATCTGCCTTGAATTATAATAATGTTTTATTTTGTAATGATTCAATGCATGAAACTAAAATTCCAATGCCATCATATTTCAATTATATAGATTTAAACTGAAACGTTAAACTGTGTCCTGAAGACAAGAGTATTTTCTATATATTTTAGGTTAACACAAGCTATAATTCTAATTATTTTACATTTACAACTTGTTTTACGGATTATTTCAGCTGGAAATCCTGTCAAAGGCTGCTTAATAGTAGATTTTAAATGTGACAACATGCCCCATAAAATCAGTAAATGTTAAAAGGCCACTGTCACCATTTTTTCCTAAGCAATAACTGTGAAATGTTCAATGGCTTTTTGTCGTCAAAACTTTAAGATTTGACTTTTAAGACATTGACTTTTAAATAAACACACACACACACACATATATATATATGTGTGTGTGTGTGTGTGTGTGTGTGTGTATATTTAACAGTGGAAAAAAGGTGTGACAACTAGCCCCGGTCTCCTCTACAGCTCATTTTTCTACTCTGAATATAACAGTAATTTGTTATTTTCTTTTCTCTTTGTTCTGAGTCATCAGTTCCTTAATAAGGTGCCTAATAACCACCAAACACAGACCAATTATTTTTCTGATGATATATTTTATGAGTTTTAAATCAAATTGATATCGTTCATCCACCCACCGCTCGTTTTTTGTGATTTTTTTTACTGACCTTTTTTCTCAAAATACGTCTGACACCACAGAAAATCCCTCAACATCCAGGAGATCCTTCCAATGAGCGTCCTGTCAGAATGAGATCTCACGTGAACATTAGATGGACCTCCTGAAGGGGTCATTACTGTCATGAACAAGATCCGAGTTATGCGATAGCGCCATCTAGTGCTTGATGTTAGCAAGAGCGATGATTCAGACGACTGATTTAAACTCTGTAAAAGGTTTATAAAACCATACTGAATTTAATAAATGCATCAAATTGAACAGAAATACTTATCCAAACCTTTGCATGACAGGAAACTGCTTTCAGACCGGCTTCGCACATCTGTTGGAAATTAAAGTGAGCTTTAGAGAAAAAAAAATCATGCTTGATTAATGAATAAATACAGAGCTTATTTTAGTTAGAAATTGATTCATTTTCATCAAAAGGGTAATTTATACTTTATTTTAGCATTATTTATTACCTACTACTATTGTGGCTATTCATATTTTCAATTAACTTTTATTTTATATTTTCAGTTATTTTAATTTTAGTATAACCTTTTGTAGTTTTATGTGCTTTTGACAGTTTTTTAATAGTTTTTGTTCTTTTTAGATATTACTACTTAGGTTTAATTAATTTTTATAAAAATAAATAAATAATATAATTTTTCCAGTTAGCAATTTATTGCTTCAACTTAAATTTATTTCAGTAATTTGGCAAGGCAACATTTGTAAGTATCTTTTTTTTCCATCTAGTATTTTTATTTTATTCTATTATACACACACACACACACACACACACACACACACACACACACACACACAGATAGATAGATAGATAGATAGATAGATAGATAGATAGATAGATAGATAGATAGATAGATAGATAGATAGATATACTGTACACACACACACACACACACACACGTTTACTTAGCTATCTAAATGGGGACATTCCATAGGCGTAATGGTTCTTATGGAGGTTTTTGGAGATTTTGTCAGGTTTAGCTCACTATTGGGTACAAATTTGTCCCCAAAATATGGTTAAGTAGGTACACACACACACACACACACACATATACAGGTTATACATATAGGTTTATTTCAACTGAAAAATAAGATTTTTAATAGATTTAGTTTATTTATAATTTATAATAACCCTCTTAACATGAACTAAGAACAATATTTCTATAGCATTTTAAGTCTTTTATGCTCATTAAAGCTGCAACAATTTGATAAAAAATACAACAACAACAACAGCAAAAATACATTATTAAAACACTTGATAAAAATACAACAACAAAAATATATATTATGAAAATATTACTATAGAAAATCAGGATATTATAATGATTTCTGAAGGATCATGTGACACTGAAGACTGGAGTAATGATGCTGAAAATACAGCTTTGATCACAGAAATAAATTACATTTTTACATATATTCAGAAAGAAATCAGTTATTTAAATTGTAATAATATTTGACAATATTACTGTTTTTTTTTTTTTTTAAATCAAATAAATGCAGCCAAAAATCTGAATTATTCCAAACTTTTGACACAAATAATAATCAAAAATGTTACGCACAGGATTGTGGGATATCACGGGCAGCATGTGAAACATCTGTGAAACGCTGGATTCTGGACGTGCCTGATGTCTTTCTCTGTATATAAAAGGAACATTTTCCATCTTTTTCGGAGTGTTTCACAGTAACTTTATCTTGGGCCCACATGCTGGATGACATTTGACCTTTAATATCCGCAGTTTTCCCGAGCGGCTTCCCGTTCCAGCGGTGTATTAAATCAGATATGCTGCGCTCATAATGAACGCCTCGTCCCAGCGCTGACCCCCGTGACCCCTGGGCTTCATATCTAATTGATTTAGATTCGGCCGTCATGATGGTGCTCTAATGGATGGCGTGTTCGTTCGGACGCTCCGGGGTGGGATTCGCCGTGACCTCACAGCGCAGGCACGAGATGAAGGTGGAAACGCGTCGGGATGGATGTGCAGATCGCAGCTTTAATCCGTGTAAAGGCACTTCATTAGTGTGGAAGCGTTACAGCCAGATGACATGGGTCTCAAACATGCAGCGGATTGATTTCCAGGAACACAGACAGGGTGGGATCGTCCCGGATCGCTGGAACAGAAAACAGCACCTGCAATAAAAAAATAACAATTAAACACTTTAAATTAAGGCATCATTGTTAGAAAACTACATTGCAGTGTTATTTTAGCATTATTTATAATTTTTCTCAATATTTTGAGTCAGCCTTTATTTATTCAGTTTTGATTGTAATTTTATTCAATTTTTTGTTATGTGTTTTTATGATTTTTGCTAGATTGTGTTCTTTTTAAACGTTACTATTTAGGTTACATTTGTTTATTTTACATACATTTATCACATCTGTTTGATTATACGTCATTAACTAACTGCATGAATTTTACTGTACATTTCTGCCATATGGACATCAGCTTGACACAGTCACCACTGATAAGCTATTACTAAATATAATGTAGAAACTTTAAAACAGAAACTTACATTTTCTGTAAAGCTGCTTTGCAAAGACTTGTATCATGAAAAGCGCTATACAAATAAACTTTAATTGAATTGAATTATTTTAGTTTATTTTTTATTTAATTTCTGTTATTTGCCATGGCAATATGTATTTTTTTATTTTTTTTATTTTACATATTATATATATATATAAGTTGAAGTCATACATATAAGTTGTACTTGAAGCACTAAAACTGCGAATTGGAAATTTTCCCTAGCAATCATTTTGATCAAACAATTAAATATATGTGTATGTAACCACTGTTGTTGGAATTTCGGCCGCATCTCAAATAGGTCACGCCATTGATATTACCTGAGAAATTAAAGAAATATGCTAGAAAAACACATTTAATGCATGTGTAGAGTATAAGAACATATCAGAGTTCAGCTGAATGATAAAGTTTAGCCTCTTTAACTTTATGTTGTTCAGTTTTGTGTTGATCTTCTCCCATTTGCTCTTTTTACATTGACTATCACCCTATATAGACTAATACAATCAGATACAACAACAATTTATCAAATATTTATGACAATATATACTGCTAAACTGGAGTGGTCTGAGAGACTGGATGCTTTCCACTGATTTCCTGGTGAACTGTCAGCAACTGAACTCAGCTCAAACTATTTCAAATATAGTGAATTGTGCTACAAACTCGATCATAAAACACAATGTTTCATCGAACATGTATTTTGAACTACAGCTCATCATATTAATGGAGTGTTTCACTAGTTAGCAATAAAACCGGTCACCTCACCTGAATATGTTCATAGATTTGTGTTGGATGCTATATTTGGTATGGAAATTTTATTTGTAAACATCATACTTTTTTGCTCATTTCAGTTAATGTCATAAAACTAGCAAGGTAAGCCAGTAGTAGCACTAACAGTGTCGTGTAAATATGACTGGAAAGGCGAAAAGTGGATGAACAGACAAACCGAATCAATTGAGTGAGTCATTTACGCTGGAACCTCTACAGTTGATTCAAACTCATGACTTCGATCATTCAAGCGATTCACTAGCAAAAACCAGATCAAAAAAGCCATTCATTTTTGAATTTCGACATTGCTTGTAATTATTTTAAAAAGCCTGTATAGTGATGGGTGAAACGACTTTTTGAAACTCCGAATCAGTTAAATCACGATTCACTGTTTCGAAACACTACAATCGAAAGACGCATATTGCAAATCATTTGATTCAGATCGGGACTTCGGAGCAGATTCACGAATCATTTCACACATTGAATGATTCGTCCTCTGCGCTCCTAAATCCTGATCTGAAATGATGGTTCACGAATCATTATTCAGATCAGGACTATGGAGCACAGATCGCAAATCATTTGATTCAGAATGCTTCTTCGGAATGAGTTTACGAATCATTTCGCGAATTTCCCTGCATTACATTCGGAAGGGCTCATCCCTATGCCCTAATCCCTTCGAAACTCTCACTCCGGAGCGTAAA
Organism: Onychostoma macrolepis; assembly: GCF_012432095.1. Classification (NCBI taxonomy): domain Eukaryota; kingdom Metazoa; phylum Chordata; class Actinopteri; order Cypriniformes; family Cyprinidae; genus Onychostoma; species Onychostoma macrolepis. Next base: position 27,369,315 of record NC_081165.1, on the reverse strand, counting down.
TCCTTTGAAGGGATTAGGGCATAGGGATGAGCCCTTCTGAATCGAGTGCAGGGTGAGACACCAAACAACTTCCCTGTGCAAAGGATCATGGGGGCCTGAAGTGTCCATCAGTTGTACACTTCGAAATCCTTCATTACGAAGGGCCCTTTGAAGTGGCCAGTTTTGAGTACTTCAGTTTGGAACGATCCTTCAATATGGCGGCCATGATAGTTTTCACTCCGAAGTGCCCTTCAGAGGGCGATATATCCCGTTTGGATCGCACCGTGGAATAATTTGCAATCCCCGCTCCGAAGTCCCGATCCGGAAATAATGGTTTGCAAATCATTTGATTCAAATCGGGTCTTCTGAGCGCATATCGCAAATGATTATTATTTTTTTATTAAACAGTACAAAACATTAAACCATTAAGGCATTAAAGTTACAAAAAAAATAAATAAATAAAAATAAATTAATTTAAAAAAAAAAATATATATATATATAGTTGCAAGCAGCAATTATGGAGGCAAGCACTACAGAAGCAAGCATGAGACCAACTGCAGAAATGAGTAATTGAGGCCATTTTAAGATGATTGTAGTCCAAATGGCTGAAAAATCATATAAAACTACTAGTAATATGATTGAATGACTTATCACTTTTGACCAACAGGTTGCACCGTTGTTAAATCACATATGGTGTGTTCTGTGTGAGGTGACAATGGCACACATAAAGTTTGGTGTCAATATGTCAAAGCCTTGCAGAAATACAGCCTCAGAGTCAGTTTGGCATCATGCCTCATCTTTGTAGCAGCGCTATATAAAAACGGTTTTGTCTATAAACACGAAAACCTTAACTTGTTGCCAGCATGTTCTGAAAATGATCCGAGTCAAATTTGGTGAAAATCGGACCAACGGTTAAGGAGGAGTTCGAAAAAGTAGGTTTTCAACATAAATCAAAACGGCGGACAGGAGGTTCGGCTGACTATGGTAAAATTAATATCTATGTTGTCAGCATGACCCAAGGATTGTTTTGAGACCAGTTTGATCACAATAGGCTAATGTAATGAAAAGCATTTTTGGAAATTTCATTATTAATGGTTAATGACTGATTTAACACTTTTGACCAATAGGTGGTGCTGTTACCAAATTGATGTAGCATACTCAGTGTGAGGTGACAATGGGACATACAACGTTTGGTGACAATATGTCAAAGCTTTGCAGAGATATAGCTTCAGATGCAGTTTGCACCTTTCCAGCAAATTCGTTGATGCGTTAAACGAAAACCGTTTCGTATATCAACACGAAATCCATTACTTTTGCCAGCATGGTCTGAAGATGATCCGAGTCAAATTAGGTGAAAATCGGACCAACGGTCTAGGAGGAGTTCGAAAAAGTAGGTTTTCAACATGAATCAAAATGGCGGACAGGAAGTTTAATTGATATCGATGTTCTCGGCATGACCCAAAGAATATATTGAGACTAGTTTCATTAGAATAGCCCAATTTATTCAAACGTTATTAGCATTTTTGTAAATTTCTATATAACTTTTGACCACAAGGTGGCGCTTCCCCCAAACTTTTTGAGTACCATCAGGGCATGGTGCTGATAGCATATTCAAAATGGCCGACGCCCAAAATGGCTGACATGGGAAAATTGCACCGAATCTAAAGAGACCAGTTTTGTGATTTTTGGCCAAACCATTCAGAAGTTATAAGCAAAAATATGCATTTTTCATATCTTCTGACCACTAGGTGGCACAGCGCCGAAACACTGCAGGTAGCCTCAGGTCATGCTTGTTATAACACACACCAAGTTTGGTCTAAATACACCAAACCGTTGTGGAGATATTGCCTGACATCCATTTTTGCGTGCTTTTCGTAGAATTCGTTCGCGTGTTATTTGAGAACGGTTTGACGAATCAACTTGAATTCCATAACTTTTTGCCAGCATGGTCTGAAGATGATCTGAGCCAGTTTTGGTGAAAATCATACAAACCGTCAAGGACGAATTTGAAAAAGTAGGTTTTACGAACAATTAAAAATAGAGAAAAAACTAAACCTTACGATTTTGGAATTTTGGTATCCATTCGACTCGGCATGAGCCAAGGAATCAGAGGAAAAATGAAAAGGAATCAGAGAATTTCCCTTCTGTGCCTTACGGTTCAAAAGTTTGCACAAGTGGTGGCGCTAGAGAGTTTGAGTTAGAGACTCCAAACTTGCTGTAGTTAATGTTGATACTGTCCTCTATCAGTGTGCCAAATTTCACAACCTTCCTGCAAGCGGTTCTATGGGCTGCCATTGATTCAAGAGCGGAAGAATAATAATAAGAAGAAATCTAACGGATACAATAGTTGCCATCCCACCTTCGGTGCTCGGCCCCTAAAAAGAACGAACACAAAAACACAAAACCTTAAGAAAATTAACCATGGTTTTCACTGCTTTAGGATGAAAAGAACTTTGAAACAAAACATCTTTAAAGCAGAAAGAAAAGTCAGTTACAAAATGAGATTGGATGAGCATAAATCTGACCAGAATGTCTGTGTGGTTCATTGCCAAACAAGTGAATGAATCATCCTCAGAAGAGACCAAAACAACTATTCACTTCAGTGTCTGACTTATTATAATTACGTCCATAAGCTTTTCGTGAAATTTGGAGTAACTCATTAATCTGTTGTCTGATCTCTTCATATTTAAGGAGAGATATAGTTTCCAAAGTCAGACATTGCTTGTTATAATGTTCAAGGGTGTAGAATTTAGTAGAGACGCTCTGACATGATCTTACCGATATCAGACACAACTAAATTATGCCTAGCAATAATTTTGATCAAAAATTAAATGTCTATTGTCTGCCGTTACATCCCCACCAATACCAGAAGCAAACCTACGCCCTTGACATTAGATGATATTAACACAACGGAAGAATTTTTATTTTTTATAAATAAATAATATATTTTTAATTTCCAATTTTATTATTAACTAAAATATCTAAAATGGGGAAAATATGCAGACATATATATTTAAAAAAAAAAAAAAAAAAAAAACTAAAACTTTAACTAAAATGATCAAAAAACAAAAACAAACAAGTTTAAAATATTAATATAATACTATATTAATGATTCTAAAACACCCCAAAAATAAAATAAAAATAAAAATAAAAATAAAACAAATAAACATTGGTGAGCTCTGCACCTGGTGTCAATTTAATAAAATAAAAAATTAAAATTATGATGAAATCATACTTTTTCAGGTTCGTTCCTACAGTGTTCAAATCTTCCCCAAACTGATGTCCACAGATTTTTCATACAATAAACCACGCAAACACAAAGCTGACATTGATGGACAGCAACAATGCAATGATATTGTATATTATAACTTATGATCTTAAATGCAACTCCCTCAAAAATAAAATCAGTTTTGCTCTCATCTGAATCTCTGAATCATGTTTACGTCAAAGTATCTAATGCTTGGCCCCATAACTGCTGCACAACTACATGTTTTATTCAATTCTTTACTGCACTAATTTGATAAATGCTCATCTCTTGTGTTTTACATTAGAAATCCAACCCTGATTCAAAAAGTAGTGCGATCATGTACCAAAAATACCCATAAAGTGTGACCTTGAACCCTAAAAACATCCCTGAAGATGAACTGAACAGAATCATTTACATTTCTACCCAATAAAGAACTAGTTTCCAGGTCGGTTTCTCTCCTATGAATCTATAGTCTGTCCAGATCTTGTGCTGTTTGTTCCTCCTGTATTTGTCAGCACAGACAGCTCTGCTCCTATGGGTCCCAGCGGATGAATGAGACATTAAGGACATGCTGGGACAGAAGTAAATGTGCCTTCATCAGTTCAGCTGCCACTGTCGGCTCGGCGTATCCCAGAATGCCTTCTGACTCCAGCGGGAGCCTCATCAGGAGGCGCTGATCGACGGGTCTGCTGCCCTGAAACACTGAGGAGACAAAGATTTTCACCAATAACTTTACCAAGCCAAACTTTTCTCTTTACAAACATCACTTTTACTCAATCAGCTGGTATTTTGGTGATTTTTAGTGGATTTATGAAGTCAGTTCTACTCAAGATCTCACAAGTGTTACTCATCAATAACTAAACCATTTTTAAAAAATATTGTTACTTGAAACAAAGTAAGCATTAAATAAAATATAAACAAATGCAAAACTGTAAACTATTATTTTATTTCAGCTAATCACCAATGTAACATTTATCATTTCTTATAGTTCAACTTTACTACTGAAGTACCAAAATAACTAAAACTAAAATGAATAAATAAAAATGAACAAAATCTATGTAAGTCATATTTAAAGTTAATATTTAGAGAACTCGAGAAACTCAAAATGCACAATAAAATTGCTGAAACTTTAAAAAATAAAGTAAAGGGATACAAATTAAAATACAATTCAATATATTAACAAAAATACGTAAAGCAAAATAAACGTTAACTAAAATAAAAAAAAATTAAATGTAAACTTATTTTATTTAGCTAGTTGCCAAGGCAACTTTTAACTTAAGTACTACAATAACTCAAAATAAATAAACTACAAGTAATAAATAAAAAAATAAAAAAATCTATACAGACTTATAAAAATGACAAAAGCATAAAAACTTTAAGTAAAAAAAGAAAAAAATATATATAATTCAATATATTTAAAACAATTCATAACTAGAAGCATTGTTGTTGTATCATTAAAATGAAAACAGATAATACAAAAATAAAAACACATTTTAAATATATATATATATATAAAACTATAATAGTATCTCAATGATACTAAAAACAACACTGTTTACAACTTAAAAATAAATAAAATTAAAATAAAATACTAAAATAAAATAATTGTATTTTTAAAATAAAAATAATTAGTTTTACTGTGTATATCAACGATACTAAAATACATTTTCAACACGATCCACTAACCTCAAACAAACACAAAACTGTCTTAATGTTCAACAATACAGCTAATGTTTTAGCCATTCAAACCATACAAAAATCTTTTTAAAATATATATATATTTTGATTGTAAAATAGGTTTGTGCATGTTTATTTGGAACAATTGAGACTTCATTTTTAAATGTGACTCAAGAGTCGAGATACTTGTGGGGTCACTGTATGTGTGGTCAAGCAAATGCAGGTTTAATACTAACTCATGAGAATGTGAGAGGATCATTTTCTCGCTCGCAGCTTCATGAAGTCAGTGTTTAATGAGACGCTTCTCTTGGCAGCGCGTCTGAGTCGCCGTTAGCATGAGTGTCAGGTGAATAGCGCCGCGGTTTCATTGGGTTTTGGATGGTTTTCTCATCCGTTCCCCCACAGAGAGCCACCTTCAGTGAAAGCCAACTATCACTGGGGCAGAACCCGCAGAACGCCATCAGGGGCTGATTGACAAGCGACTGTGCATGAAAAACGTCTTCTCCTTCCAAAAATATTTGCTTGAGAGATAGCATTTTTGTAAATAATTCATCAGTGCATTTTTTTTGGCCCCTTTTTCTCTTGTTAATGCATAAATAAATAATCATTTTAACAGTTTCCACTTCCACTAGTGTCATCAGGTAAGTTTTAGCTTATAAATTATAAAATATTATTATTACTTTATTCTAATAAAAAATAAAAATACAATTATAAACCGCACACAATTTATTATTATAATATAATAATTTTATAATAAATAATACATTTAATTTTATAAATATTTTTACTTTGAATTTGATCATTTTTCTTTAAAATGTGCGTACTCCACCTTTGAATTAAAATTCTGATGTAAGATTTTGTTTATAAATTATATATATTATTGATAATTGTTGTTTTTTTGTTGATAATTTTACAATACAATGCGCTTAGTCCACCTTTGAATTTAAAGTTTTACTTTATTAAAGTTGAGTAAAGTTTTAGTTTGTAAAAATATTATTAATAATAATATTTACTACATTTTATAATTGTATTTTTATTTTGTATTATCTTATAAATCATTAAATAATTATTTATAAGATGCATTTCTGAATTACAATTTCAGTAAGTAAATAAAGTACATTTTAATGTATAAATTAATTTAAAAACATTACTACTACTACAATGAATAAAAAAATGTAAATAAAATATTTTATATTTTTGTTTATTATTATTATTATTATCGATTATTTTCCTTTAAAATTATTATTTTTTTTTTTTATTACTATGCATAAAACTTTACCTCTGAAACAAAAAAAATGAGTTTTTGCTTAAAACATGAATAAATGTCTGCCATAGGGTCAGAAAAATCAACTTATTTAGACTTATTTAAAACTCATTTAAAACTCAATTTGTCAGAAAACCAAACTTATTATCTCATGTCATTTTACTTCTCAAGTACACTGAAAAACATTATACTAAACATGTGGTTGCAAAAAATTTATCTTAGCTACATTTAAGTACATTTCAACCAAATTTGTTTATTTAAATGTAGCTAAAATACATTGATTGCAACCACTTACCTTAAAAAAATGTAGTAAATTCAATGAATCATTTTTTTTCAGTGCGAATGCATCTTGATTTAAGAACATTTAGATATTTCTACTGAAACAGAAGACAATAATGCTGAGGAAAAGCACAGTTTTTGCAGTTTGAGGAGAAACGTCCACCGAGGGGCAGCAGAGCGGCTGAACGGAGGGCGGTTTTGGGCGTTTGTTCAGAATGACAGGGCTCCTCAGATGAATGAGGGATTAGAGATCACTGATAAAGACAAGCTGGGCTTTTGGGCGGCTCTGGGTGGAAGCGGCACAGTCGGGGCTGCCGTAGATCTTCCGCTCAGCTCATTGTTGGAGCTCACAGGCCGAGAGAAGCGTCCACGGGAGGGAGTTTGACCCCTGTGACTGCACTCAAGAGCAGCATTGTTCCCACAAATCCCCACAAACCCGCCTCCGAGACGCACAGATACTACAGCTTCAGCAGCACAGTCTGGACCAGCCGTGTTTGCATGTGGGGACACAGGTTTACTTACAAACATAACGTCTCCCATTGGGATTTCTGCAACATTTTGCTGTGCTTCAGGTAGAGATGCTGCAGTCCTGTAGGGGGAGACAAAACAACACAGCTCCTGCGATGCAGCAGATCATGCAACTGTGCAGCTGATGAAAGATGGCAAGTGCTGCAATGAGTTATAACAACCTGAAAAAATCTGTTGAGATAACTTAAACTTGGGTTAACTTTAGTTATGTTGGATATTTAAGTACAAACACTTGCTTTTCTTAAGTTGAAACAACACATTACTTATTTTAATGTTAAATTTTAAGTGATAACTAGTCACAGCAACTTTTTTTTTTCTTTTTTTTTTTTACAAAAAAAATAGATTTAAAATAGAAACTAGTTTACTGCATATTGTGCATTATGTACTGTAAGAGAATGATATTTCAACATTAGCAAAATGTAGCAACTTTTCAAATTCCAAAAAGGTTGCTTTGAAACTGTCCACACTGTAAAAAGTGATAAGTTGACTTAACTTAAAAAAATTGAGGAAACCCGTTGCCTTAACATTTTTAAGTAAATGATAATTTAAAAAAAAAGTGAATTGTCAAGTTTACTCATCTTTTTTTATTTTTTATTATTATTTACTTAATAATGTTAAGGCAACGGGTTTCCTCAATTTTTTTAAGTTAAGTCAACTTATCACTTTTTACAGTGCAAAAGTTAATTAATCATTGTATTATTACAGCACCAAGTTGAACTAATTCTCAAAATGAGAATAGCAACTTGCTGAAATATCTTTTTTATTTTTTTATTTTATTTTTTTATTTCAGTTAACGTATATTTTATTTTAAGTAGGAATTTTGTTTTATGGTTTTAGTTTTTATTAACTAAACAGCATGATTAATTTGCTGAACAACATGACTAAACACACATTAAAAGTAGATTAATGAATAAAATGAATGAAAAAAGAAATGATTAAGAATGCAAATGACCCCAATCTGATAACTTGAATTTTTTATAGTTAAAAAATTGAAAATAAATTAATAAATGTCCCAAAACTAAAAAAAAAAGCATTTTTACACTTAAAAAAGTAACCAAAAACTAATAATCATGATAATAATGCAAATGTCCCCAAACAGCTGAGAAAACTAACATTTTTATGTTAAAAATGTATGCAAAATAAATTAACATCTAAGCACAGCTAAGACAACACGTGTTTTATTCTTTCACTATTAGACTTTTGAATTTGAAAAGCATTTCACTAATGTTTAAACAGCATTCTACATAGTAATAGTAACAGAAGTGTATCAGTTTGCCGTTTCAAACTCTGTGGCGGTTTATACCTCGACTGACCTCTGAAATCTCACCTCTGCATTTCTGTCAAACATTTGTCAGCTCATTCTGGCCTCCAGCGGCACAAAAACAGCCTCTAAAGGCCTTCCTGTCCGTTTTACTGGCTGTGTGGAACAAATAAGGGGCGTAAAACTGGCCTGGTTTTAATAGGCACTTCAAACAGTTCAAACACAGAGGTCATGTGAGAATCTCAGGACGAGCCGCACAGACACATAATACAGCGTATTTATAAATCTAAAGTGTATATTTGTTTACGAAAAATGTAATAACTGAATTAAATGGAGAGCTAGATTTGAGCTATTTTAAAATAGATAAAGGTGAACCATGGACTGTGTTTGGAATGGACTGCATACTGCCCACCATTTAAATATTATGTAAATAATACGCTGTATACAATTTCAGACAGTGGTATTATCACCTGACCTCATTAAAGTCCAGTGTGACCACATGATTTGAGTACAGAAACACATGAGTCTTTAGTTTAGTGAGAGTCTGTTGGTGTTGATGAACACTAGGTGGCGCTAGAGACGCAGATCTTATAAAAAGAGTTTGATGCTGAGACAGACTTTGAACTTGAATGTCCAGAGATCAAAATGGGCCAAATCAAGTCTTTATAAAAAAACTCAGATGCCAAGAAATACTTCTCGTGCATGCTACTAAGATCAAAAACTTGATGTAAAAAGCACGATTATGAGATATTGAAAACAAAAATCCAAGACTTTTGTGAGCGTCTGTGGATTTGGGGATCTAAATGTAACAGAGTAAAAGAATTAGGGAAGGAAAAATGAAGTTGAACCTCTCAGGTTATGAGAGTTGAAAAAGTAAAGTGTTTTTGTTCTCATTTGGTGTTTTTACCAAGTTCTTCGGAGAGAGAGAGAGAGAGAGAGTCGCCTCTAAAGCCAAGTTTCAATCACCTGAGACATGAATGCAAGTGCTGATCCAAGTGCTGTTTTATTATTATTATATTATTCTGCATGAATTGCATGAGGATGTCATATAAGAGAGGTTCTGTCAAGTTTAGATATTCAGATTCAGTTATTTTGTTTGATCTGGTTAAGTTAAACACATACACACACACGGCATTATTGTGGTCCTCAGGAGAGTGTGCTGTTCAAGACCCCTACCACTAAACAAATTGGCGAGTGACCTCTTGCTCCGGTGTATTTACCCATGACAGGTGTATGAATCACAGCCGTCCCACCCTGAGCATTACAGACCCGCTCCATCACACCGAGAGCGAGACATGCAGCTAAACTTAATGATCCTCATAATCAACAAAGCGCTCAACACTGCAATTCAAAACAACAACAACAAAAATACACAATATGTGAAATACATGTACAGCAGGGTTATTATAGTTAACTAACACACACACACACAAAATCAGTTACTTAAACTGAACTTTAACTGAAATATATATATTAGCTAGTTAAGTAAAAAATAATAAAAATTAGACATATTAAAAAATAATAATAATCTAATACAAATGACAAAAATACTAAAATGAACTAAAGAGCAGAAAAATTCCAGTATAAATCAACAAAACTTTCACCCTAAATAAAATTAATCAGTGCAACTAAATAAAAATGTAATAATAAAATGGTTCAAAATTAATATTAAACAAAATGATACAAACTACCTAACTATATGTAATGTTACACTGAGGTTGTGTAAATGTTAGTTACATTCTTGAAATAACATTTGTGAAAAGTTATGTTTTCTCAATGTAAGGAGAAAATATTCTTGATGTTACATTTCATCATTCTTCAAAAATGGTTATTATCATTAATTTATCTATTTATAGTTTAGTTGTATTTTATTATCTGATAAGTATGAATAAATTAATTAATAAATCATCCTTGAAAATGATGGCACCTCTTTTTTTTTTTCTTAATAGTTTCCACAACAATTCAGATCCAAGATAAAGCTTCATTTTTAAATGTTTGTTAAATATTTGTTTTATTATTACCATTTTCATTTTAGCATTATTAATTTATTATTACATTTTTTATTAGTAGTTTAGTTGTATTACATTCTTTCAAATGATAGATCATTTTTTTCTTAATTGTTCCCATAATAATTTATGCGAGATACAAATGTATTTTATGGTGTATAAACACTGATCAGCAGACTGTTACAAAGAAACCTTTGTAAATTTTAAACGTTGTTACATTTCACGTTTAAATAACATTCTACTTGCATGAACATTCTAATCTTTCCACAGCCTAAATAGAATGTTTCATGAAGCACAGACCGCTTTAACCATTCAAACGGGGACATTCCTTTTGTTTTGTCGTGCCGGCGTGTCGCCCGCTCTCAGTGTAGACGGGGTGTGAGGCTCTTTGTGAAGTGTTCTCCGACATGAGGGGCTCTGACCTCTGACCCCCCTCTCATATCTGGCCCCTCTGCACTTCAGGCCCCAACCCCTCCCCCCTCCGCCCCGGACCGCCGTATGATTTATTCAGCAGCTCTTGCTGTGGACTGGCTTTGTGACCCCCTCCCAGAGAGTGTTTGGAGAGGGTTGGGGACCGTCAGCGTGAGCAAACGGCCGGTCGTGCCGCAGCGGCCGCCGTGTGACACTGACTCACGCTCACAGCTTTGCTGGCGGTACGGAAGCGTCGCCCATCTGGCCTTGTTCCTCTGCAAAGCGGCACAAAGATTCAGATTTGAGTTTGATTAGATCGTGTTTCGATTCTGTCCTTCAGAGGAATGACTTGTGAAGCGAGTTGTGCGTGTTTAACCGCCAAATCTCCTACAGAGATGATTTAGATTTTCACCATCCCTTCTGGCCAAAATATGAGTCCATAATTCATAATAACGATTCCTCGAGTGAAAAAGTCCATCTCGTGTTGTCTCTCATTAAAATCCAGCCACATATTGGCTTGTAAACGCTGCTTGATCTGTGCAGATTTCTCTCTTGATTCAGACCAGACCACTTTTCACTGGAGGAAGCGTTATTATGAATTATGGACTCATATTTTGGCCAGAAGCAATGTTTTAAAGGAGATGCACAATGCTAGTTTAATCTATCAGATATTCAATTATGCATTGCTGTTACATTATACAATATTAAACAATCATGCATATAATTATGCATTCACTAGGTTGTCTTTTTAATGTCGTATAGACACTTTTTGATTGTTTAAATCGGCATTCAAATTCCTCTTATTCTACATTGTTCCTTTAGATCTGAATAGCGTTTATGTCGTCAATCAATATGTTTTCATGCACAGTAGCTGCATCTTGCTGTAAGCAGGTTTTTGCGTAGTTGAGCCACAGAATGAACACAGTCATAATTGTTTGACAATGCATCATGTAACAGCAATGCATAATTGAATATTTGATTAAATAGACTTCAGACTATTTCTGATTTGTTTCTTACAAACACACAGCTTTTGTCTTCTCCAGATGTTAACTGATGGACTGGAGTGGAGATTATTGTGATGTTTTTATCAGCTGTTTGGACTCTCATTCTGACGGCACCCATTCACTGCAGAGCATCCATTGCTGAGACACTGATGCAGAGACACATTTCTACAAACCTGATGAAGAAACACACTCATCCCTATCTTGAATGGCCTGAGGGTGAGAACATTTTCAGAAAATATACATTTTGGATGAAGCATTCCTACTCTTTCTGAAAGTAAACGCTCTGTATTACGAGTGGAGATCCAGTTGACTGAGGTCAACAGCAGCGTATCTCTTTTGTGCGAGCTGTGAAACCGCTGACTGCGGAACGTGAGAAGGAAAGAAAGGTGAGCGCACAGGGACGTCCCGTACGTGGCTCCTCCTTTTGTTCTCTGTGCTCGTCTTGTTCAGCGAGGAAGGCCTCAGAGACCGCGGGCCTGAAAAAAGCCGTCCGGCTAATCGAGACTCATCTCGCTAACCTCTGTGTCACCTCTCCTCCTCCCGATCCAAACGTCACACCTGCATTCATGGGCTCTCCTGTGAGGACCCGATCTCCGCCGCGGGACTCACTGTATGCGCGACCAGCTGGGAGCAGCTTATCTGCCCAAATAAAACAACAACAACTTTTCCTGGGAGTGGACGGATGTTGAGAGAAAAAGCTTCCAAACCAACCTTCTCACACTTTGTCTTTGGGTTTCTCATACGGTGGACGATCAGACCTGAGACGATGGAAAGCATAAAGATCATTTAAAGCCGATGTGTCATTTTCTTGCTGTTAAAATATTAGATGCACTAAAAAATAACTTTGAGATATATATATGTAGAGAGAGAGAGAGAGAGATACACACACATACATACATATATATATACATATACATAAATATGCATATACATATATATACACACACAGTCAGGTCAATATATATTTGGACACAATTTTCATAATTTTGGCTCTGTATGCCACCAGAATAGAATCAATCAAGATGAAATTGAAGTGCAGACTTTTAATTTTTAAGTTTTAATTCAAGGGGTTGAATAACAATATAACATAAAATGCTCAGGAATTACAACCATTTTTATACACAGTCCCCCCATTTTCAGGTGAGAAAGTCTTAAGTCTGGAACTCATGGACATCAGCAGAGACTGGGTTTCCTTCTTTGTGATGCTTTGCCAGGCCTTTACTGCAGCTGACTTCAGTTGTTGTTTGTTTGTGGGTCTTTCTGCCTTTAGTTTAGTCTTCAGCGAGTGAAATGCAGCTCAATCGGGTTGAGATCAGGAGATTGACTCGGCCATTGCAGAATATTCCACTTTTTTACCTTCAAAAAATCCTGGGTTGCTTTTGCTGTATGTTTTGGGTCATCGTCCATTTGTACTACACTGTAAAAAAAAAGAAAAAAAAGAAAAGTTGAGCCAACCAGCTTCAGCAGATTTTTGAGTTTGCTCAACTTATTTTTGTGGGAGATTCTCAAATTTTTGTTGTATAAACTTAAAATGACAAGTTGAGAAAACTCAAAAATCTGCTGAAGCTGGTTGCCTTAAAATTTTAAGTTGGCTCAATTTTGTATTTTTTTTTACAGTGCGCACCGTCCAATCAGCTTTGACTGGAGAGATCTTTTGACCACATGATGTGGTTCACAGCAACAGCTTCCAAATGCAAATGGCACACTTAGAATCAACTCCAGACCTATTACCTGCTTAATTGATGTAGAAATAATGAAGGAATAGCTTAAAATAGTTTGATCAAAAAATACAGTAAAAACAGTTAAATATCATTTTAATTTAAAACAACTATTTTCTATGTGAATATGTAGAAAAATGTAATTTATTGCTGTGTTCAAAGCTGAATTTTCAGCATCATTACTCCAGTCTTCAGTGTCACATGATCCAATCATTCTAATATTCTGATTTGCTGCTCAAGAAACATTTTGTTTATTATCAATGTTGAAAACTGTTGCACTGCTTTATATTTTTGTGGAAACCATGCTACATTTTATTTTTCAAGATTCTTTGATGAATAGAAAGTTCAAAAGAAAAGCATTTATTTAAAATGGAAATCTTTTGTAACATACTGCCTTAATAAAAGTATAATTTATTAAAAAGAAATCTTACTTAATCTTAATCTCAAACTTTTGAGCAGTTAAAAAATAAATGTGAAATAAATTAAATATAAATATTATATGAACTTTTCATAATTATCGTTTAGTTTAAGTTGAAGCACTAAATTTACTGATTGGAAATTATAATTTATAATTAAAATGAAATCAATAAAAAAAACTAAAACTAAAAAAAAAAAATTACAAAAGCACATACATTACTAAAAATTTTATTTAAAAATTAAAAGTGAAAATATAAAAATATATTTAAAAATAACTGATAAAAATAAAAATATAAACTTATCTGAAATAAGTTTATAACTTATAACTGAGAATAAGTCTCTTATGCTACAAAAACTAAAATTATAAAATTATTTCATATATATATTAAATAATAATATTACTACATACATTAAATTTATATAAATATTAAACACACACACACACACACACAGATCTATGTTTAGATGTAAATAAACTGTCTCTTGTGCCATTTTATAATATGAAATGCTGTTTGCAAACCTTTATATTTTCATCATATGGTGAATTCACAAGTGAAAAAAATAAGTGTTGTAGCGTTTGCACTCCAGACATGAATAATTCCTCAAACCATGTGTCGTTTTACTTCACTAAGCAATTAGATTTTCCATTTTCACCTGCTGGACCATAAAAACAGGTGAAAAAACCCCACAGACGCACATTAAAGGAGGAACCTGAGAGCACAATATCTCTGGATATCTCCAGGAGGATCGTTCCTGCAGCCTGGACCTGTTTTCCATCTGCAGATGTTGTTCCTGCCTGATATTTTGATACAGTTGTGACAGGGAGAAAAAGGTCAACATGGATTTAACACTGATAAAAATCATTTCCCGTGAGGGAAAGCAGGATCTCAGCTGAAGGCCGCTCACGTCCAGATCCTAATGATTTCAGCCTGACATCACACTCGTCTATAAAACGCCTCTCACGTGTGTTTTGTTTGTTCAGGACTCAGGAGCGTGATTTTTTACAGTCCACCTGGCAGGCCGACAGTTACAGATGCTATATTAGCAGACGTCGCGACTGCCGATGAACCCTAGCTAGACGCTCCTGATCCCTCATGAGGACATGTCTAAAATACCTTCAGCGCTATCGGAGGAAATGAGCAGGCTTTTAAAAATGAGAGCAGCGAACGCTTTGAATTCCTCACATTTCCACAGATACAGTGACCGGAAACACACTCATGTCTGGAGGAGAGAGAGAGAGAGAGACAAACAGACAGACAGACATAGAGAGAGAGAGAGAGAGAGAGAGAGAGAATGCGAGCGTAATGATAAATCTAACTTAGAAATATTTTCATGTGGCAGTTCTGAGTCTGTCTGTCTATCTGTCTGTCTATCTATCTATCTATCTATCTATCTATCTATCTATCTATCTATCTATCTATCTATCTATCTATCTATCGTTATAGATTGCGTGAGACAGATCTCTTTTGAAACTCTAGAGGAGACATAAGATCAACTGAGGTCATTTTGTCAAGAGAAACATCTGAAACTTCAGAAAAAGGCACAATTTGAAATATTAAATTATTTTTTATTTTTATAATCTAATTTGAGGATACTGTATGAATAAAAAAATTACACTGCCATTCAAAAGTTTGGAGTCCGTAAGATTTTTTAATGTTTTTGAAATTAGTCTCTTTTGCTCACCAAGGCTTCATTTATTTGATCAAATATACAGTAAAAAAGTATGAAATATTGTTACAATTTAAAATATGTCTTCAATGTGAATATATTGTAAAATGTAATTTATTTCTGTGATCAAAGCTGAATTTTCAGCATCATTTCTCCAGTCTTCAGTGTCACATGATCTTCAGAAATCATTCTAATATGCTGATTTGCTGCTCAAGAAACATTTCTGATTATTATCAATGTTGAAAACAGTTATGCTTTTTTTCCAGGATTCTTTGATGAATAAAAAAAGTTCAAAAGAACAGCATTTATTTGAAAGAGAAACATTGCAATATTATAAACAAAAATATTTTGTAACATTATAAATGTATTTACTGTCACTATTAATCAGTTTAGTGCATTCTTGCTGAATAAAAGTATTAATAATAAAAAAATAATAATTTAACCATTAAGCCAACAAATAAATTACAAGATGCATGGACAAAAGTCCACATGAACATATGGAATGGAAACACTGCTTTCTTTTTTTAGCAAACTGTTCATATTCAGTCAAATTGTATAAATATTTTTTTCAACATGACTAATAATTTCATTTGCTTAAAAATTAATATTCATTATTAACTGTACACATCTACCTGTTCGGCTCATGTTTTTGACCTCAAGTGGCGTTTAATTGAACTTTTCCCAAGTAGAATGTTGGAAAATGTATATAATGTTACAATGTTTCCATTTCAAATAAATGCTGTTCTTTTGGACCTTCTATTCATCAAAGTATCCTGAAAAACAAAAGGTATCATGGCATTAGAACACTGTAGAATTCCTTACACAATCTCCAGGAGTGTTTCGCAGTAAAACCATTCAGCTGAACTAACAAGAGCCCAGAAACCTTTTCACATTCCTTTCCTCTCATCCATCCTGAAAGCTTTCACATTAGAGCTCAAGTCCACGTACAAGTGTGTGTGTGTGTGTGTGTGTGTTTGTCGGAGGGCAGGAGGTCATGTTGAGTAACCTGAGAGCTCTGACCCTGACTACAGCTGAATCTAAGAGTATCCCTTTAAGAGCATGTTTGTGTGCATGCTCGTCCAGAGCAGTGACAATATCCAGGTATCCTGATGTATTTAAGGTCTTGTGATGTGAGATAGCACTTTTGAGATTCCAGAGGCTCAATGAATTCCAGACGCTCTGACCGTTCCTGACCCGCTCTTGACATCACATCCACTTTGCATTCCCAAACTCATCTCAGCATTTTGTTTGTTTGCTTTGCTTTATTCACGAGTCTGGGCATTCTGGGCAGCCGTAACCCTCTTACAAAGTCTCCACCATTTCCAAAACACAACATAGTTTCCCGTCAGGATCTGCAAACCTGCCTGTCATAATGTTGACACTAGAGTAAGTGATCGCTTCCCTCGGACGAAGGCAGATGCCGTCCGACGTGGATGTGGGCTGTGATGAGCAGATAAGATCAGAAGGAGCTCAGCAGCCCAGCGCCTCTATAAACATGATGGAGATCCATCTGTGCTCCTCGATGCTCGTTAGGACTGTTTGCCGAGTCAAGCATCGCTGCTGCTAGTGTGAATGCTAGGGTTCGTCTCATCAAACCTCTAAGTACTGAAGTCAAGCGATCAGACTTTTGCAGACATTCCAGCAGTTTTCTAACTGCTACATAGCAATGGCTTGTTTATAAGCCAGAACATATATATTCATATATATATATATATATATATATATATAAATAAATAAATAAATAATTAAATATAAATATATGTTTAATTAATTAATTATTATTAAATTAATTAATTAATTTATATTTCTGAATATATATGTTCTGGCTTATAAACAAGCCATTGCTTAGTAGCTGTTAGAAAATTAATGAATTAATGAATTAATTTAATAATAATAATAATTAGTTAATTAATTAATTAATTAATTAATTTTCTAACAGCTACTTAGCAATGGCTTGTTTATAAGCCAGAACATATATATTCATTCATTCATTCATAAATAAATAAATATTCTGAAATCAACTGCAAGTGTTTATCAATATGGCTATAAAATAATAATAAAGTTATTATTATTATTATTATTATTATCATATACATGAGGACAATTTTCATGTTTTGTTTGTTAAAGCTAAAGTATGTTTAATTAATATGTGAAATGTTTGAATTATATATATATATATGAGTGTGTGTGTGGTACAATTTTATAATCATTTAATAATATACTAATAATAATAATAATAATAATATACGTTTATATAACTTTATAATGACAATCTCGTATTTAATCAGTTTTAAAGTTCAGGTTTACAAAATAAAAAACAATTTTCAAATTTTTAAAAATCTAATATTTTAAATAATCTCAAAAAATCTCTCTCTTGATTAAACGATATATATATATATATTCTCGAATCACAGCAGCTGCAGGGATTCCTCTCATTTCTTTCTGTCGAGCTGCGGCTCCGGGTGATTTCTCTGCCAGCGCGGCCCATGGATCATGTTTAATTACACTAGGAATCAGCCGCTGGATTGAGAGTGTAAACATGGCACACAGGCCCTCAGCTGTGGGGTTTTATGTGAGTGTGTGTTGATCTTCTGCAGGTTTATTGCAGCGCGCTAAAGTTCAGGTGTTGGCACGAGTGCTGAGCACTTTCAAAGTGACGATTCCTCACTTCACTTATGTAACCCTACTGCTTCTCCTCAAGACACTGAAGTGTGATACGTTCTGAGATGCTTTCAACACCAAAACACAAACTACAACTTAAACCAAACAAAAAGAACATGAGTCTAGTCTCACATAACCAAACGTCTCCTACCAGCATCAAACTGGCCAAGTTTGCAGCTAATTTAGAAAAGAAAAACTCATTAAATTAAAAGAAATGAGCAGAAATCTTTGATGAGAATTTTTTTATCTTTTCAGAAGTACTAAACACACATGACTAACAGAATGTACTAGTAAAAGTCTCAAATAAAATTCTGAATATCTTCCAAAGATTTGATGCCACTGATCTAAGACCACCATTTCCTAACCAGCGTTATTGTTGTTAACTAAAACTATTAATAACATATTTGTTATTTGGAACTAAGATGAAATAAAATAAAATATAAAGTATAAGCTGAAACTAAACTTAGCTGAAATATATTAAAATATAAATATTAAAGGTGCCATAGAATGCATTGATACAATATTTTAAATTGTTCTCTGATATCTACATAGAAGGTATGTGGCTTAGGTAAGGGCAAAAAATCTCCAGAAACAGTTTTACATGTCCATTTACAACCCTAGGATTTCTCCTAGAATGAAATGGTCTGTTATTGGCTTATTTGAAGGGTCATGAATAATAATATTGAGCTCTGCTCTGATTGGCTGTAACACGGCTCATTTCAGTAGCTCACACAGCAGGAAGGAAACACAGGGAAAATATATATTTCAATACTTTCTCTTGCAGTTATATCGTCGGGTAATTATGCTGTATATAAAATGTGGGCATCAGGGAATTTTAATAAGGGAATATTAATATGCAGGGCACTGAAACTTCTTTTTAAATGCATGATCGCTTTTTACTTTCACTTTCACTTTCGAGATTCACGATCGCACAAACTCTGTTTATACTATGGAGTGGCAATACTTACCACACATTTTACAAGATCAGATGCTTGTCAGTGGTGCTCAGGATCTGTAAATCATTCGCCATCATCCTCAGTCATCTCTCCTTACTCTGTTTATGTGGTAAGTGAAATCTTATGTACTGTAATGTAACAGGCTACCGCTAGCAAGGAGCTAACCATGTCCCTTTAGTGGCTCGCATTATTAGAATGCGTTATTTGCTTTCCGTGCCCTTCTGAATACAGACACCAACCCATCCCTGCACTTCACATCCCCTGCACAGCCTGGAACATAACATTTATTTCCATGATCTGCCATTTTCACTGTTGTCCTCGCTTGTTTCTTCACAATACCTGCAGAACTTCTGATGGTTCGGCTGGCCTAGAACATGGGCGGGTATATGCAAATGTTGGGGGCATAACTATTAGTGATCCCGACTGTTATGTCACAGTCGGTGCTATGTTCTGATTCGCCTATTTTTCAGTGGTCTTTTGCATTCACAAGATTTACATAAGGAGGAGGAAACTATGGTGTTTGAGGCTCACAGTATGTCCATGTACAGAACTCTTATTATTCAACTATGCCAAGGTGAATACAATTTTCCATTCTATGGCACCTTTAAAACCTAAACCCTTGAGTTCTGTGTGAAATTTTATCAAGTTTGACTTTTCTTCTCTGTTTTTTTTTTTGTGTTGTTGCAGTGCAAACAAAAACAATAAGCACGTGAATACCAAAACATTTGCAATTGGAACAGTTTTCTGAGAGAAGTGTTGCATTTTCTGACAGAATTGCAAGGGTGCCGATATTTTCACAACACAACACAACACAAGATCCAGGGGGCATGGATGGATCCACATCTAGGGGTGGAGATTGGTAGGTTTAGGGGTGGAGATTGGTAGGTTTAGGGGTGGAGATGGGTGGGTTTAGGGATCAGGGGGTGGAGAAGTGTAGGTTTAAGTATATGTAAGGTGGGAGGAGTTGGATCTGGATCCAACAACGCCCCCTGGATCTTTTGTTCTGCAGCGAGACCTCCTCGATATTTTTGGCCATGACTGTATACACACACACACACACACACACACACACACACACACACACACACACACACACATATATATATATATATATATATATATATATATAAGCATATAAATAACACTAAAATAACACTGGTGTTAGCATGAATGGAAGCTGCAGATTTGCCTGGTTAGCTGTTTGTCCCTGTACAAGCTTAACTACAGCAAAGCTGAAGGAATCTCATTAAAGCACTACTGAAGTCTGAACTCGCTGTCACACAACAAACAACACACTGAACTGAATTAAAGTACAGCGCAATCCCTCACTGCAAAGCTACAGCCAACACTACACACCACATTCAAGAAAAAAAGTACAGAGAGCTGGTGGAAAAGTGTGTCACTTGCTTTTTTGGATTTTTTTTTTTTTTTTTTTTGCTACGTTTGTCAGTTAATTTGATGCTATGAAACTATAAAAGCAAACTGGCAATAATGTGCACTAAATAAATACAGCTGAAATACAATTTCAGTTTTGTAACAGAACTAGGGTTTGATTCCTAGAGAACTCCTAAAATATACCTTCAATCTGTAAGTTGGTTTGGATAAATGCATCTGCCAAATGCATTAAATGTAAATGCAAAATACAATGACAAATAATGCAATGTGAGTTTGAATGTTTTGTCTTAACATTGAGACATTTTTATGTATTTTGTATTTTTATATTTTTACATTTTCATTTTTATATCAATACAGTTTTAGTTCTTTTTAAATTTTGCATTTTTTCATTATTATTTCAGTTAATTTCTTTTGCAATTTTATTGTGCTTGTCAGTTTTATTATTTATTTGTTTATTTGTTATTTTTTTACATATGTCTATAAGTTTTATCAGTTTTGTTGTGTGTTCTTGTCATTTTATTTATTTATTTTTAAATATGTCTATATCATTTTTATTGAAAATCAGAAATGTTACTTTGGCAGTTGAAATAGAAGTTTTTAAATATATTTTATTTTATTTCAAGTAATGAATATGAATTATAATGAACTAAGACAAGTAATTTCCTGATCTAATTACCAGGCACCTGACTCAGTAAAACCTATCATTTGTTATTGAAAGGATAATTCTAACGGTAAATGTTTTGCTACGTAAAGTAGCTGTAGTACGCTTAAGTTCTTTAAAGGTTTTGCTTCAAAAGGCCAAGCAGCTGTTGTTGATTGGCTTTAATTAGTCTGCATTAGGCTGGATGCTAAGTCTAAGCCAAATGAAGGTGAGAGTAAACTAAGCTTATTCTAATGTCAGAAACATGCACTAGCACACGTGCAACCTGTCTGGCCCTGTGCGCAAACACGCTCTTAAATGCATATGTACAATTAATGCTGCATGCTTCTGCAGGCATGATTCTTCTAATCCGACTGCTTTTACCATGATTCGCCTGGTACTCGTAGTGTTGAAAGTCATGAATGGTTTACTGTTCCCCTTTAAAGTGGTCATATGATGCGATTTCAAGTTTTCCTCTCTCTTTGGAGTGTTACAAGCTGTTTGTGCATAGATAAGATTCCTGAAGTTGCAAAGACTAAAGTCTCAAAACCAAAGAGATATTCTTTATAAAAGTTAAGACTCGACCATGCCCCCCTAAAACAGCTCATTCAAACATGCCCCCACATGTCTACGTCACGGTGTGGGGAGGTTTGCAAAACACCGCCCAAATGTATACGCAAAGAAAGAAGGCGGAACTATTATTCTCGCTGTAGTGTTGTTGCTGCCGCCGGTGCCATGTCATGGAGACACTGTGTTTCGTTGTGAAAGTACATTGTTTGGGCTTCCAAATGAGTGCACAACTAGAAATAAGTGGTTAAGTTGTATTTAAAACACTGTTCCAGAACAGTTCAAGCCAAATATTAGAGTGTGTGCAGTGCATTTTATGGATGACTATTTCCTGAACCTGGGAGTAGCCTACAATGCTGACTTGCTCAAAGGCTGTTTCTATAAAATGGGGAAATTCCAACTTTGCAAGGACAGTCTGGCGCTTCTGACTCACAGCCTGTAAGTATGTTTTCTTATTTAAAGAATTTGCTACTGACGATTCAATTGTGAATTTTGAGCTGTGTAGAGTAGTGATTGTTGTTTGTCGTTTCTCCGATCACAAATGCAGACATGGTAATGTTTATGCGGCCCGATGAAACGTGACGCGTAAAAAGACAGTATAAGTCTTTATAACCAGTAATTATTTCCCCACTGGATGCAACAAATGCCTCGTTTATAATGGGATTTATTGTTTTTTTTGTCGTCACGTTGGGACACTGCATCACAATACGGTAAGGGGCGTAACAGGTATTCAGCCAATCACAATGCACTGGATAGCTGGCCAATCAGAGCACGACTCACATCTCAGAACGATGAGCTTTGTAAAAATCGGCGTGTTTCAGAAAGGCAGAGCATAGTACATTGAAAAGAACTGGAGGCCAAAAAATGAAGGTTTGCTAGAAGTTTTGATAGAGCTGGTATTGCGTGACTCCTAGTTGAAGTCGTCTTTCATTTCCTGAAGCAAATTAAAAATGACATGGCTTGGCAAATGACATGTTCGGATAATGTGTTCTTCTGGCATTACAAATAAATGAATATGTGTGGAAAAAATCCCCTTCTACCACGCACTCTTGCGGTGCCTCCTCCTAGAAACAATAATTGCAGCCATTTCAAGTGCAAACTAAGACATGCTTTTTGGGCGTTAAAAATGACGCAAATACCAGTAATGTGACGAGCGCATCTGAAATGGAAACTCCTATAAATGCATATTCAGTAAGGTCAGGCGCAAAAATAACTGTCCACACCTTTTCATTGCTAATTCGTCACTGCGCATCTTTAGTAAAACCTGACAGTACAATTTTAATGCCAAAAGACGGTTTGCACTGGCGCAAGCTGTTAGTAAAACTGGCCCTACGTATTTACTTAAAGTAAATAATGGAAAATTACTTCTATAAAATGTATTTTATTGCTTAACGTACTCAATTAGCACTGTGAAACCCTGATTTAAAGAAGTATTTTAGCTAAAAATGCAATTTCTGTCATTTACCTTTATGTCGTTCCAAACTCAACATGCTGCTATTTCTTCTATGGATTTTTTGAATGTTTACACAGATCTTTTCAAATGCAATAATGGTTCACAGTGGTAGTCCAGACTTGTGCACCAAGTCTTCCAAAGGTTTATGTGAGAAACAGATTGATATACAGCTTTTAAATGTCATTCACCCTTCCGCTTCCCTGATCTACCTAAATGTGTTTATGTTCATGTGAATCATTCTTGATCCAGCTTCACCTACAGAAGTGAGTATAAGGTTTTTTAATGAATCTTTGCAAATCGCCTTTCCTAATAATGTGCTAGTTAGCAAGTTTCACGATGAATGCGGCTAAAGTTTACCGTCTCTCAGAGAGCGGCTCGGAAGAGAGGGGCGGGGTGAGCAGAGCTCATTTGCATTTAAAGCGACATGCAAGGCTTGCTATGAACAGAGCCATTTTTGACACGGTAAAAATGGTGTTGTCTTACTCTACCACTGATAAACTTTAAACAAACCATGTTACAGACTTTTCATTCTTTGAGGAACCAAAATGTGTATTTTTATTATTATATATATATTTTTTTATATTCCACAAAACTTCCTACATTCTTAAAATAAAGGTTCTTTATTGGCATTGATAGTTCCATCAAGTACCCTTAACATGTATAGAACATTTTCATTGATCAAAAGGTTTTTTTATAGTGGAAAAAGTTAAAACATAAATAACAGGTCTAATATGAACAGTTCACGGAAGGTTCTTTGGGGAGGCAAAATGTTTTTTGATTGCATTCTATGAAAATCTCTTGTTGGAACCATTATCAGTGAATAACTCTATTTTGGGAAGTTTCTTACTCAAACCAATCAACATTAGCACAAGTATGACTTCAGAAGACTTAAATTATGGTGCACGAGTCTCATTTTTGGGTTAACTGTTCTTTTAAATGCAAGATATTCCTGAAACCTTCCTAAAAAAAATAAAGGTTCTTTACTGGCATTGATGGCTCCATGAAGAACCTTTAACATCTACAGAATCTTTCAAATGAAAAAAAGGTTATTTTTAGTGGAAACAGTTAAAATGTTCTTCACACCAAGATAAAAATGGTTTAAGAACTGTTCTATGGATGGTTCTTTGTGGAACCCAAATATGGTTCTATTGCATTGCTACGAAAACCCTCATTGGAACCTTTATTTTTAAGAGCGTATTGTACATATTAGATATTTCTGAGTGAACAAGGGTGCTTATCCTGGCGTTGTCATTTAAATTAGCCACCCTCGGCCCCCTCTCTTGCTCTTTCTGTCTCTGTAGGGCCATCGTCGCTAATCAGCGTGGTTGATCTGAGGAGGTGGAGCGGCCAGCTGAATCTGTGACTGTTGGAGCAGAGACGATTAAGAGGCGTTCAGGGATTAGAGCGCTGCAGCGGCCGCTTTGCCCCTCGCCACTGCCTAATTCTGATTAACGAGAGACCTTCTGCCTTAAACCCCCCTGACCGACCCTCAACCCACCACAAAACATCATGCCCATCGAAAACACACACACACACACACACACGCTCGTGGCCTCCTCCACCTGCAGATCGCACAGGACTAATGAAACCTCAGTTTAAGCCTACCCTCTTCCCGCCATTTTTATTGGAGTGGTCCATATGGTGCTCATTAGTGGCACACTTTAACCCACAGTCAGCATTTTATAATTCACTTCCAAGCTTTAGCTAATACATTTACATGGTTTTATATATTGGCCAACATTTTGGACCAGGATAAATTGATTGGATATAAAATTCATGAGTAATGCTGTAAGGTTCATTTGTTAATGTTAATTTGAATTTAATTTTGATTAATTTGTTAACTACTTCAATGGACAACACTTCTTTATTCATCTTAGTTAATGTTAATTTCAACATTTACTAATACAATTTTTAAAATCATCAAACGTAACATTTAATGCACAGAGAACATGAATAAACCATAAATAAATGTATTTCTATTAAATAACATTAACAAAGCCAAATAATTTTTTTAAAAATTGCTAAAAATATACAGATTTAATAAATGAGAACTTGTTGTGATGTGTCACCAATTAATTTTACTTGGAAATAGATTTTAGAAGATTTACATGCAAAAATTTGAGATCAGTAAGATTTTTAATGTTTTTAAAAGATGTTTCTTATGCTCATCAAGGCTGTATCTATTTGATCAAAAATACAGAAAAAAAACCCAAAACTGTGATCTTGTGAAATAGGCCTATTATTGCGATTTAAAATACAGTTTTCTGTTTTGATATACTTTAAAATATAATTTTTTTCTGTGAAGCAAAGCTGAATTTTCAGCATCGTTACTCCAGTCATCAGAGTCACATGATCCTTCAGAAATCACTCTAATATCAGTCACTTTAACACAGCATAAAATGCAGTTTTGAAAGTCATATTCGTTCTATTGCTTATAGTCCAAATGCAATATTTACATCCTCTAGTTTCATATGCACAGGTCAGAGTTCACCAAACTTCGTCGTCTATGCACATGCTCATGTTCCCATGTGAATGGATGCGAATGGGGCCCAAAGTCTTGTGTAACCGCACCTTTAAGAGCGAGCGTGCTGTTTGAGAGACATACGTCACTTCCATCTGAACGAAAGCTATACGGATGATGCTGGATCGGTTCCCGCACTCGACGGCACTTTAAATAGGTTCTAATTTTCTCTTTTCTTTTCATCTCTTCTCTTGTTATTGTGGTAATTTCAAGTTCACCTCCGCTGCTGCCCGAGGGCTGACAGTACCTCTGTGTGCCCTCCGTAATTATAGTCAGTCCTCCCAAAAAATGTGATCCCTGGACTTTTGTCCGTCAAGTGTCGTGACAGAGGAACAAAAGCACCTGTGATTTAACTGCAACAAAACTCCCTTTTGTCAAAGCCTGAATGATTTCTTTTGCCTATTGGAAATGAGGTCGCCCATTCGGATTCATCATAAATCATTCAATTTACGTCATTACTATACATTTTGAATGCCACAATTTATTGTTCACTAGGGTGTTATGACCACGCGAAGATATAAAAGTAGTGGATCATTTCATATTGTCGATTTATCTTCACGTGATTGAAATGATGCCAAACTATGACAATGGCCAAGCAGGTCAAAGCACGTTAGTCCACACTGCTTACTTTAGTACATAACATAAGGCGTGTGCAGTTATTGCATTTCACATTAACATTAAGCATAAATACTTCAACAAAACATTCAACATATTCTTGAAGCAAAGCATGCAACGCAAAAAGCCTGCTAGGAGAAATCTGTTATTTAAATTGCACTTAGTTAAAAATAAGCTGTGACCAAATGTTAAAGAATTTTACTGCATTAATTATCTTAAATTAAGCAAGCAGCAAAAACAACAATCTTGGCCATCCAAGATGTAGATGAGTTTGTTTCTTCGTCAGATTTGGAGAAATGTGTCATTCCATCACTTCCTTTTAACCTCATTTTTAACCTCAAGCTGTTGCTTCCAGCTAAAATATGTGTCCATAATACATAATATTGCTTTCTCGTTTGAATCAGGAGAAAAATCTGCACAGATCAAGCACAATTTACAAGCCAAAACAGCTCTAAACAAATATGTGGCTGGATTTTGATGTGAGAGACAACAGTAGATGGATTTTTTTAATTGAAGAAAGCGTTATTGATTCATAGCCGGAAGTGACAATGTAATCTGTTTCTTACAAACACACAGCTTTTGTCTTCTCAAGATGTTAACTGATGGACTGGAGTGGTGTGGATTATTTGTGTATTATTGTGATGTTTTTATCAGCTGTTTGGACTCTCATTCACTGCAGAGCATCCATTGCTGAGCAAGTGTGATCAGTAACATTCAAGTAAAATGAACTCATTTCATTTAGTGAATGAGGGACCCGAGACACAGAGACCAGAATATCACAGAGACTTGTGGAAGCAAAACAATTCCCTAGCAACAACCTAGCAACCATGTATCCATTCTGTCTATATCTTATAATAACTATGCAGAACATACTAGTCATTGTGCAGGCAAGTTTTGAGCAGGCAAAAATATCTCATTTGTTCTTCATATTTTGTGGTGTTTCGAGGTCAGGTACCCACAGTGATGAGAGCTGTAATCCACTATAACACGAGCACTCATGCAGCATGCATTGGGGCCCTCAGGGGAATTGCATGATTGTCGGGTTTTCACAGGCCTCATTCAGGCTGAAGGACTAGAAGTGCATCTCATTAGCTCTATTTCAACATAATAATGACACTCCAGACGTTAGCTAAAATTGTATAATTTTATATAATTGAGATAGTTTATCATTTTAAATTATGTATATATATACTGTACAGTATATGAAAATCTGAAAAAAGACAAGTTCATATATTTGAGGTAAATAACTTAAAATAAATAAAGAAACTAAAACATTGATAAATGTATCGCAAAATATTATAATAATATAATAGAATTATTGTATAATGTAAATAATATTGATTATTAACACATTCATTAGAATATTATATTTTATTTAAAATACTGATATAAGAAGTCTTATAGCTTTGAAACATTTATATATAATACTGATCAAATCTATTTCTCTATAGAGAAAATTTATGTTTTTGTTTGTTTTTTGCTTCTAAAACATTGTTGGTCTTAAATAAATAAATTTTTACATACATACATATATACTAAAAATATATTTAAATATTTTAAAATTATTTTTCCATTTTTCATTATTTAATTATATTAAATTATTCATTAATATATTGATATTATATTAAGCTTAACAGTTAAAAGGATTATGTAATACTGCTAAAATCTATTTCTTTATAGAGAAAATAAATGAGAATTTTGCTTCCAGAACCGTGTTGGTCTCAATTATTCATGTCATGGGATTCATGATGTTCACTATTATGCCAAACTACATTGATCTGTGGTCGTCTACTGCAAAAACTAAAGCATTTAGTGAGTCACAACAGTTAATCGTTGGAGTGACTCACTAAAAATCATTTGCATGTGTTGAAGTTTGTGTTTGTGTCTGTGTTCTGTGTTTCACACTTTGCTGGTGTGAACGCTGCCTTGAGTTGCCTGTTTTCTTTCCATTAAAGACGGACATCAGAAAACATTATTTGCTTGGGAAAATATTTGGACACTTAAGTCATGCATAAAAATTTCTGAATGTCATTGCATTGGAAATATAATATTTTAGTATGTTTAAGGGTAAATATGATTTTTTTTTTAACACTTTTATTTAGCAAGGCTGCATTAAATTGATCAAACGTGTCAGTAAAGAACTTTCTCTTCATCAAATAATTCTGATCTATATATATATCATGGTTTCTACAAAAATATGATGCAGCACAATTGTTTTCAACATTGATAATAATCAGAAATGTTTCTTGAGCAGCAAATCAGCATATTAGAATGATTTCTGAAGGATCACGTGACACTGACTGGAGTAATGATGCTGAAAATACAGATTTGCATCACAGAAATAAATTATGTTTTAAAATATATTCGCACAGAAAACAGTTATTTTAAATTGCAATAAAATTTCAAAATTTTTTCTGTATTTGTGATCAGATAAAAGCAGTCGTGGTGAACAGAACAGACATCTTTCAAAAACAATTAAAAATCTGAATTATTTCAAACTTTTGACCACCAGTTTACAGTATATATAGCCTATACTGTATACACCGTATATTGGTGATAAAATGTAATGTAATTACCTTGAGACATCTTTAAGTGTTTTGGACACTGCAAAACTCATCAACCAATATTAGGGCTTTCTAGAACATACCAGCTTCAAGTTCATTCACAAAAGCCTTCACCCCCAGTGCATTAAATAATGCTCACATCCAAATGCACAGAGCCCCTCTCTGGCTAATCTCGCTCAATCAGGTCTTAAATCAGACCTGTCGAGTCCAGCTGTGGTCCAGCTCTGTTCTGACCAGTGTAACCCAACAGCTCCAGTGCACAAGACAAATTGGACCTGGTGGATCCCATATATCACTCCTCTGTGTGTGCGAGCGAACGTTCGCCTCTCTCGCGCTCACAGGAAATTGACTAAAGCTGCACGAACATATCAGAGGAACGTTCCCTTCGCTCTTTCAGCAAAGGTGCGAGTTCACATCACATTGGTTTTGATTAGGCAGAGGGATTGTGGAGGGATTCGCAGCGCTGCGCTGTTGTGCGGTCGGGGGGATGGAGAACTGACCCGTGCTCGACCTTCTGCCCCGCCAGTGTCCAGGCAACATCTAAATCTTTTCTTTCCCCGTCATGGTTTTTAATGAAACGTCCCATGCCATAACACACACGTTTCAGACATACGTGGAGAAACACGTACGTGTTGCAGCTTAATGAGAAAGGATATCGCTGAGGATACCTGCAAGTAACAGGACAAAATTCAAGCTGACAGAAAACGTTTCTTTTCTTAAACTTCTTTTTGTGTTGATATATAACTTTATATAAGGGTAAATGTCACAAAACCTGTCCTATTTCATCATAAAATGTACATTTTTATGTACATATTTTTTGTGACTTTATTTTATTAAATAATAATAAATAAATAAACAATAATAATAATTACCCTAAAGAAATTCTTACAGTAACATTTACAATTTTGAGGATTTGTAAAAATGTCACAATGCAAAAATAAAAAAAATTAATTAATTATGATCTGTTGTTCTAAATTTTATTCATACAGATTTTTATGTTTAAAAAACCTTTTCAGAAAAACTAAATTATATATATATATATATAATGTAATAGGATTTAAAAATATATATTAAAATGTATATTATATTATATATTACAATTATTGTGTCTGGTTAAGATGATTTTCATATATAGGTTTTTTTTTACATGTCAATAATGAAAATTTCAGAAGAAATGTCATGAAAAAAACTAAAAAGTAAATAAATAAGAAGAAACAGCCAAAGAACAGCTAACAACTATCATACTCTGTTATCTTGATTTCCTGTACATTCAAACTCACATAAAACTAGACTGTCACCAATATGAAGTACAAAAAATACAATACAATACAAAAAAAAAAAAAGACACCAGTCAATACACTTTAAAAAAAAAATTATTCTACACCTTTACACCTGTTCCATCTGTTACGTTACCTGCCATCAACTATCCACTCTTGCCATTGTAGCCTACCATTGTACCAACAAACAAACAAAAAAAAAAATCTTAAAAATCTTTTTAAAAGATTAAAAAATCTTTTTGCGCCACTCACTGCAGCCATGGTGCTTCGCTATCCAGTTGTTTTAGTGTTTTTGTTAGTTTTTCCTGTTTTTTGTTTCTCAAACACGATCAGTTTTAACAGAGAAGAACTGCTTTTACATCAATGAAAGGTGGTGTAAAGATGTAACAGTGTTAAAGAAGATGTGCTGTTCAGATCTAAAAGCGCTCTTCATTAACTGTAGGCCTTTTTCTACTCGCCGCAGGAGTTTTGCTCGTTCAATCTCGTGAGTGTTTACATTCCTCCGCAAGCACACATGAACTCAACTTTACAGAAACTTGCTGATCTGATCACAGACACAGAACAACAACACCCAGACTCTGTTTTAATCATTCTTGGGGACTTTAATCAAGCAAATCTCTCACGTGAACTGTCAAAATACAGACAGCATGTTACATGTCCCGCCAGAGAAAGTAATATATTGGATCTCTGTTATACCACAATAAAGAATGCATATCACTCTGTTCCACAGGCAGCTTTGGGGCTCTCTCATCACTGCCTGGTTCATCTTATACCAACCTACAGGCAAAAACTTAAATCTGCTAAACCTGTGGTAAAGACTGTAAAGAGATGGACCAACGAGACAGACTTTTACAAGCCTGTCTCGACCTTACTGATTGGAGTGTTTTTGAAGCTGCTGCCACCAATCTGGACGAGCTCACAGAGACTGTAACTTGATATATCAGTTACTGCGAGGATATATGCATTCCCACCAGGACTTATGTAACATTCAACAATGATAAGCCATGGTTTACAGCAAAACTCAGACACCTTCGTCAGGCCAAAGAGGAAGGCTACAGAAATGGGGACAGAGTCTTGTACAATCAGACCAGGAACACACTGAATAAGGAGATTAAAGTGGCTAAAAGGACCTTCACTAAAAAGCTGGAAGATCAGTTCACTTCCAATGACTCCGCTTCAGTGTGGAAAGGCCTGAAAGCCATCACCAAGTACAGGACACCATCCCCCAGCACTGAGGTGAATCAACAACTTGCTGAAGACCTGAATGAGTTTTATTGTAGATTTGAAACCCCCCACACCCATCCTGACCATCTCTCTACACAACCGTTAACACCCTCCAGCGACCCCCCCTCTCCCCCACTCCTGTACTTCAGATCAGTGAAGAAGATGTGCGCCAGGACTTCAGGAAGAACAAGAGAAGGAAGGCACCAGGCCAAGATGGTGTGACACCAGCCTGCTTGAAAACCTGTGCTGACCAGCTGGTCCCCATCATCACATAGATCTTCAACAAATCACTGGAGCTGTGCGAAGTCCCTTCCTGCTTCAAACACTCCACCATCATCCCTGTTCCAAAGAAACCCAAAATAACAGGACTTAATGACTACAGACCTGTGGCTCTAACATCTGTCGTCATGAAGTCATTTGAAAAACTGGTTCTGGCATATCTGAAGGACATCACTGGACCCTTACTGGACCCCCTGCAGTTTGCTAACCGAGCAAACAGGTAAGTGGATGATGCAGTCAACATGGGACTGCATTACATCCTGCAACACCTGGACAAATCAGGGACTTATGTGAGGATGCTGTTTGTGGACTTTAGTTCAGCCTTCAACACCATCATCCCTACACTCCTCCAGACCAAACTAACCCAGCTCTCTGACCCAAGCTCTATCTGTCAGTGGATCACCAGCTTTCTGACAGAAAGGCAGCAGCTAGTGAGACTGGGTAAATTCATGTCAAACAGCCGCTCCACTAACACTGGTGCCCCTCAGGGATGTGTTCTCTCCCCACTGCTCTTCTCCCTGTACACCAACGACTGCACCTCTAAAGACCCCTCTGTCAAGCTCCTGAAGTTTGCAGACGGACCACACTCATCAGCCTCATCCAGGACGGTTGCGAGTCTGCTTACAGACAGGAGGTTAAAGAGCTGGCTGTCTGGTGCAGTCTAAACAACCTGGAGCTGAACACGCTCAAAACTGTGGAGATGATCGTGGACTTCAGGTGAACCCCCCCTGCACTCTCCCCATTCACCATCATAGACAGCACTGTGACTGCAGTGAAGACATTCAAGTTCCTGGGATCCATCATCTCTCAGGACCTGAACTGGGACACTCACATCAACTCCATTGTAAAAAAAAAAAAAAGCCCAACAAAGGTTGTACTTCCTTCACCAGCTGAGGAAGTTTAACCTGGCACAGGAGCTGCTGAAACAGTTCTACTCAGCTGTCATTGAGTCTGTCCTGTGCACTTCAATAACTGTCTGGTTTGGCTCAGCTACAAAATCAGGGATCAGAAGACTACAGAGAACGGTTCGGACTGCTGAACGGACTGCTACATACAGAGTGAGGAAAAGGGTTCAAAAAATCACTCTGGATCCCTCACATCCAAGTCATCCCCTTTTTGAACTTTTGCCATCTGGCCGGTGCTACAGAGCTCCAATTACCAGGACAGCCAGGCACAAGAATAGTTTCTTCCCCCAGGCAATCCAACTTATGAACAGTTAAATGAAGGTTGGGTTAAACATTTAACCCTTGAAAACAACACAATTGCTGGGTTTGTCCATATTTAACCCAGCATTTTTTAGAGTGTACTGTATTCTTATCAAGTCAAGTCAAGTCAAGTTGAGCTTTATTGTCATTCTGCTACATGTGTGGACATATAGTGGAACGAAATGTCGTGTCTCGCAGGACCACGGTGCTACATACTAGTTAGACATGAGATACACATACAGCAATGCAAATATGGGGGGAAAAAACAAAAAACACAATAGGGCTATACAACAGTTTAACCATCTGACTATACATATACTATAAATACTATAACTACTATACCTAGTTGACTACACCTACACAAACTGAGACTGTACAAGAACTTTACATAAATACTGTACATGAAATAGTGCTAAAGAGATATTTGTACATGAAATTGTGCAGGAAATATATATTTTTTTACATTAAATTGTTCAGAAGAGAGATTTTGTGGGAAGCAGCGCATAGTGCAAAAGACTTAGTAGTGCAATGCTCCAGTAAACATTATTTTATAGTGCAATATTCAAGTAAACATATATTATCTTATTGAGTCTTTGTTGCAGGGAGTGTTTATAGAAAGTGTCTAGTGTGCATATAGTGGGACGAGTGCGTTACTACAGGTGGTTTGTATAGCCCACTCACCTGTGTGTAGCACACCCAGAATTGCACTTAGGAGAAATTTGTCAATAGTTATTTATAGTTGGGGGGCTGAGGTGTTCATGGTTTCAGAGCGGGACAGGGAGATTGGAGTTAAGAGCTCTCACAGCCTGGGGAAAGAAGCTGTTGAGCAATCTGACAGAACGAGCTTTGATACTCCGGTACCTTTTTCCTGATGGCAGGAGCTGGAAGAGGTTGTGGGAGGGGTGGGTGGGGTCCTTCACGATGCTGGAGGCCTTGCTGGAGGATCGTGCAAGGAAAATGTCCAGGATGGAGGGAAGAGGGGCACCGATGATCTTTGCGGCAGTGTTCACTGTCCGTTGTAGGGTCTTGCGGTCAGCAGCACTGCAGTTCCCATACCAGACAGTGATGCAGCTGGTCAGCACACTCTCAATGGTGCCCCTGTAAAAGGTGGTGAGGATGGGTGGAGGGAGACTTGCCCTTTTCAGCCGACGGAGAAAGTAGAGGCGCTGTTGTCCCTTCTTGTTGAGTGACGTGATGTTGGTGGTCCAGGTGAGATCCTTTGTGATGTGCACCCCCAGGAATTTGGTGCTACCGACTCTCTCCACGGTTGAGCCGTCGATGGTCAGTGGGGGGTGGTCAACAGAGTTTCTCCTGAAGTCCATCACAACCTCTTTTGTCTTATTAAATCTGTAATAATCACTTTGGCTCTTACCTGTGGCTGAGCTCGTTGATATTGTAACATGGCACTTTTGGCACTGTGAGGATGGATATCCATACAGGTCATCTGATCATTTCCTGCTTATTCGCTGGACATAAACTTTCGTGAGCAAAGCGTACGAAATATACGTACGAGCGCCGGTTAAACGCTCATTAGATCAGCGCAAACTAGCGGACTGAAGATATCAGTAATGACAAGTAAACAAATCAATTAATAGATATTACTCTAAATGAGCGAACTTGTGGACTAAAAGGATATGGAATAGCAGGGCTCAGATGATCGAAAAGGTATGAGGCTGTTTATTATAATTTCCGGGTTAAGTTCACTTGTTTGATTTGCGCACCTGCGACACTTGACCTGAAACATTTCTGTCATAAATCAGTGATTAAAAGTCGAAACTGAAGTCAAAAAGCTGAGTTAAAAAGTCGAAAAACGACATGTGACTGCAAAATTCCGATCGACCCTCCTAAAAGAAATAAAACACGAGTAGGCCTACTTGACCTCTTTACTATGGGTTTAACCTAATGAAGCGTTACTCTCTCCTGTGTCTTGGAGCTTTATATCTGTCGCATTATTTGTGAAAGAGCCAATGCTATTACTGCACGTTTGAGTGTCGATTAATAATTATCAGATTATTCTGGGATGTATTCACTGACAGACTCACTCAATCGAATAGAAGATTTTTTTTTTTAAAGTTACACATTTTATTTATTTACTTACTAACTTACTTGGCCTGCTTACTTACCAGTGTTGGGGGCAATGCATTTCAAGTAACCTGAGTTACATAATCAGATTACTTTTTTTCCAAGTAACTAGTAAAGTAATGCGTTACTTTTTAATTTACAGTATAATATCTGAGTTACTTTTTCAAATAAGTAAAGCCAGTTATTTTGTTTTCCCATTTATTGACTACCAGCTCTCCTGTTCCCGTGTTGAGAAAAATCTACAGCAAGTGCAGAGGTGTTGTGTGCAATCTGTAAGTATGATGGTTATTGTAGTTCTAGACTAAATATGAACATGAATTTACTCATCTCACTTGCACAAAAACAGATTTAGTATTACCCAAAATGAATAAAAATGGAAATGCAAACTTGAAATGCAAACTCGCAAACCTGCAATAATGTAACATGTTAATAATTGAATTTACATTTCCTTCAGCCTGAGGCTTATTTATTTTACTTTTGGTGTGAAAAGTAAAATGGCTTTTACATATGCCAAAAATATAACGTTTTTATATTAAAAACATACAAGCAAACCCAGCCCAGATGAGAAAAAAGTAACAACACATTACTTTCCATAAAAAAGTAACTAAGTAATGCAATTAGTTACTTTTTTAGGGAGCAACTCATTATTGTAATGCATTACTTTTAAAAGTAATTTCCTCAACACTGTTAATTAATTACACAGTGAAACCGATTATCAGTGTAAATCACATGAAAAAGTACAGGTCCATGTCTAAGAAATTCATACTGATTAATACTATTGATGTTTTAAAGAATCCAGAAACCGGTCTGAGGA